>NC_062565.1:140549295-140852325 GCF_022837055.1 Prionailurus viverrinus | reverse complement strand
TAGAGCCATCACTTGTTTTCGACAAAGCAGAGCTCCCGATTTTTAGTGGAAGTCAACGGGAACATGAGCTGTCTTTAGAATGAGGCCAGGCACACAGTACTCAGTAAATGCAAACTAATGTTTCCAAAATGACCATCGCTTTGGGACAACTACCCATTGGGTATGTAGTCATTATATGAATCACTTTTAATCACCTTAAGAGAACATTTTTCAGTGGTTTTGCGATTTGGGAGATTTTCTATTTATATTTACTTATGTTGTATGCAATTTATGGGAGTTACCTAATGATAAAGTATGATACAAAATACATTGGATTGAAGGTCAAATAGCCTAGAGTTGAGGTCCAGCTCTACCATTAACTGTGTGAGCTTGACTTGCATGGAACTTTCTTTTGTCATCTGAAAATTTTAGTTTAGGAAAAGCCATCTCTGTAGTTGTTTTTACCCCAAATTCTTTATTATTATTTATAAATCAGAATCAATCTGCATTTGGAAGCCAAGACTACCATATGATTCATTCTAACTCTCATGAGAATTTTTTTTTCTTTTTTTCTTCTTTTGTTTTAACCACGTATCTTACTCTCGTTCGTATGAGTGATCCCAGGAGCATCCTTCGTAGGACTATTGCGTGTAATCTACTCAACAATTTGTCTCTAATGAGTTTCCATGTATTGTGCTTCATTTTGTGCACTGACCAATGGCGCCCCTACCTAGGGCCAAAAGAAAGCTTAAATACAGGAGGAACTGTACCCAGGCTCACCTCTGCTCCCGAGGCATACCCCTGATGCACTTCTCTATCCTCCCAGAAGAAAGAGTTCCTCCTCCCTCCATATAAACTAGTAGAGATCCTGTTTCTCCCTCAGCCTCAATGCCAACTCATTGGGTTCAATATGCCAGGTATATCTCTCTCCTCCAGAAGTATGACACTTGAATTAATAAATGCAACACTTACCATGCAAAGCATGCAAGTTACATGAAATATTCAGAAAGATTCTTGGCCCAGGACAAGACTTCATTGTACCCAGATCCATGATATTTTCCCCTCAGTTTCTTTGCCCCCTTTCCTACTTGGCTTGCCCTACTTTCCTACTAAATGGCCAACCAAACACTAAAACCCGCAACTTAACCCCAGGCCTTTTGTCTTCCAGCCATATAATTCGCACAGGGTCCAACCCCATGGAGAGGGCTAGCGGTTTGGGGAAGCAGAGAGAGACATACAGAAAATCTTAGGAACAAAAATATTCTAGTCACTGGATAGGTATTTTATGAGGTAGAATAGGAATAATATGTTGGCATTCCTGTAGCCAGGATGATTTATACTCAACAGTCCTTTGTATGCAAAACAACCTTTAATCACTAAAATGGTTTTCCAGATATTGTGATATTATGAAAGGGCTCCCTGTAAATGCAGAAATTGGGCCTTCTGGTCCCCCTAAAAGGTAGATTTCTCCACTGTAAGTACATAAATGGGGGCTTTGTGATTATACTCCAGTGAATTATGAATTTATTTCATACCTCTCAGTTGACTTGCATCTAAGTAACCCTGGGACTCTAACAAGCTTACGTCTTTGGACCTGGAAAGCTGAAGATTAGACCCAAGACCATGGTAAATATTCACCAAGATAATGTTACCTTGGAAGTATTTTGACAGTCAGCTCCCTCTGGCAATACTTCTGTCTGAACATAAACCCAAGATACACAAAGTAAAGGCGGGCAAAACAAGAGTTTCATTGTCATTGTTGTCTTTAGAACTTCTTGCTGTGCCCAAGCCACTATATTTCCCAGTATTGTTGGAGTCCCTTCCAGATTGTTCAGAGTGCTGGGGTATTATTATTATTATTATTACTATTAAAGTAATGAAATAATGCCTCTTTACCAACTCTTTGACAATGCCCTTTCTATTAACAAAACATGCATTATTCTATCTCTGTCTAATTAATATCATTTTTAATAGGTATCGCACTTCATGCTAGGTTCCAGCGCTCTTTTCAAAAGCAGCAGGCTTAAGAATTTTTGCTAATTTAATTGAGAGCAGTCTTAAATTAATTGTATAATTAATCTTGTCAAATTAAGTAACATTTCATACACTACCTTATTAAAGAAACTTGAATATTTTAAATTACCATGCTATTAGGCATTAATAAAGAAGTTCTTCTTCTGTATTGTTCTGCTTTATAACACAAAGAAGGTAATTGCAATATAAATTTCAATATAAAAGCTAATTTCTATAGTACATTAATAATTAGATACACATTATTCCCCATTATATCTTTTTTTAATTCAATGGGTGATCTTTTTTTTTTTTAAGAAAAATTATTCCCCAAATGCCAGGATTTACCTGTTATAGTATGATTGATGTTAAAACCGGACCATGAAACAACTTCAGAAGTAATTACTAGAAGTAATCTAGTAATCTAGTAATCTACTAGTAATCTAGTAAACAGCCAGTGCCCACTATTGAAAACCTGAACGTCTTGGGCAATCGGTTACTCCGACGTGTGTGCAGCCATTTCTGAGATGTAAGTGAAGAGCTCTGATCTTTGATAAGTCTTTGGGGATTGGAAAACAGTTTTCTCGCATCTGAAACCAGAGGTCCTTTCTTGAGAGACAGTCAGGTATGACAACAAGGACTCTGTAGGTAAATGGAGATTCTAAGGCAGTGGTAGAGTGGTGACATGGGCAGAAAGAAAGGAATGCATACGGATTTTTTGTCAATCTTTTATGGAAAGATACAATTTACCCCAAAGTCAAAAACCATGACTTCTGTGAGCACGCACGTTGTCATAAATACTGGTTCTGAATTTTCAGTTTCTGAAGCAAGTGCCAGTGATAACCTCAGTCAGCTATGCCTAAGTCATACACCATATTCCCCAGGCACGAACCTATGCTAAAGTAAAATCCACAGCTCTTAGTAGGTGTTCAAAAATAGTTGCTAAACTAAATAAATATAGCTAGATCAATAAACCAACTAAATTAAAATACTAAAAAGTCTTGCCAATGGCATTCTTTTGGTTAAGCCTAGTGAAAATCTTTTTTCTCACATTTTTCTACATTTATTTGGTAATGTCTAATATCTGAAAATGGCCAATTGGCTTGAGGTTTTGTTTTGTTTTATTTTGTTTTCTTTAGAGAAAAACGAATGAATATTTGTCAAGTTCCTTTTTTAAGAACAACAGTTTTGGGGCACTAGAAAAGTGTAAAGTTTTTTTACCATGTAACTTCAAACAAATCTGTTATGTGAAAAATGTAAGTTTAATGGGCTAAATCCATTGGATTCCTACCGATGTCAGTTGTTGTTTATCCTGTGATTCTGACTATGGTTGACATCAGTTCTGTTCATCAAATGGTTTTGGCTTTTCTCCTTTGGAGCAAATGGCAGGATTTGATTTTTCCACCCCTTTGTGGTTAGGTATGGCCATTTGACTTCTTTGGCTCACAAAATGTGCGAGGAAGTGACTCATGTCACTTCTGGAAGAGTATTTACAAGTCAATAATGTGGTTAATTGCCCTTCCTTTTCCCAGCAAGTGTAGAAGCACAGAAGGAGAGCCCTCCCCAGCCTGGGTTTCTGAGTAAAGACAAGTTAGGATGAAGTTCCAGGAAACCATGGACGGGCGTGTAGCGTGAACAAGAAATACCCATGTGTTCTTTTAACTACTGAGATTGGGGTGGCCCATTTTAAAACCCGGGTTCAGCGTGTTCCATGTGACCACATCACTTAACTATATAACTGTGCACCACAAATAACTGGAATATTGGGGAGGTGGGTGGGCTTATAAGTATCTGTGGGGAATGGAAAGGTAAACGTGATTTTTTTTTGATGTTAGGAAAACATTTCTACCCTGTTGTAAGTTTGGGATGTATCTCTAACATTTCTATAAGCCTTTTTGATATCTTAGAAAAATTAGGTTTATCTAATAAAAACAAGCTTGGGTTAAGAATATGTACTGGATGTGGGGCGCCTGGGCGGCTTAGTTGGTTTACCATACGACTCTTGATTTTGGGTCAGGTCGTGATCTCATGGTTGGTGAGATCAAACCCCACCTCTGACTCTGGCCTGACAGCACGGAGCCTGCTTGGGATTCTCTCCCTCCCTCTCTCTCTCTCTGCCCCTCCCTGTTTCCCTCTTTCTCCAAATAAATAAATAAACATTAAAAAAAGAATGTGTATGTCATGTAACTTGCAAGATATACTTAATTATTAATAATAGTGAAGGTATTATACAATTAAGGGTATTATGGCATAAATATGGTTTTGTTCTATTCAATAGTAATCATAATAATGTTTTACTGTTTTCAAAAAGTTACTTACTGTAGAAATTTGGGTAACACAGAAAAGCACGAAGAAGAAGTTAATATTTATATCTCATTGTATCAGACATCAGAGAACCAATGTTAATATTTACTGTACGGCTCTTGTCTTGTCTGTCATGATAGAAGAAATAAGTGTGCATGTTTAGATTTGAGATGGGAAGTATTTTCTTGAGTTATAAACAATGAAAGGACTCTCTTTCCTCCCTTTATTTGTCCCCTAGCAGGCTGCCCAACTTTGAGATAACCTTATGAACAGTTCTTATTTTTCCTGTGTTTACACGCATGCACACACACACACACACACACACACACACACAATCTATATCTCTACATCACTATATTTGTTATATACAAATTAAGTTTACTTTTAAGTTTATTTGAGAAAGAGAGAGAGAGAGAGAGCACATGCACACATGAGTGGGGGAGGGCAGAGAGAGAGGGAGAGAGAGAGAATCCCAAGCAGACCCCTCACTGTCAGCGTGTGAAGCCCAGTGTGGAGTTCAAACTCACGAACCCGTGAGATCATGACCTGAGCCGAAATCAAGAGTCAGATGCTTAACTGACTGGGCCCCCCAGAGGCCTCCCACACAAAATTATTTTTTATTCAAAAGAGATTCATTCAGAACAACATGCTCTTCAGACAAGACGAAAGTCTTGGGCAAAATCGTGCCAGTACTTAAAGAGCTGTATTATTTGTTTTAATGGCTGCATAGTATATATTTTATAAACCAAGCTCTTCCTCCAAGTTACATACGTTATTTAAAAATATTCTTTTTGTTTGTTCTTTACTCAATGAAATTATGCTAACCATGCTGTTTGGAACTTTTTTCCACTTAATAATACAGTCGAGACTAGTTCTCATTTTCATTAGCTATTTTAAAAACACATAGGTCCCCCTAAAAGCTTTAGGCTGTTCTTAGATCTCTTCCCACCCCTTCTGCATTAATAGACTAGGTAAGCGGGACATTTTCCACAAGTGCTTCCTAATTTTAAAGAGTATGACCACAAGCTTGGTGATTTTAGTCAGTTCTGCTGAGAGCATCACGTCTCAACTGTGGTTGCCGGAGGCCTGGAAAGGCGACCATCCCGGGCAGGCAACCTGTCTCCTCCACGCACGGCTTTGCTTCAGACTTGCCTCCATTCTGTCAGCCTGTCACCCCCCTCCTGCCAGGAGGAAGGACACAGAGAATATCCACAGCTTCAGGTAAGTCCCGCCACAAGGATTGGAATTCAACAGCATTTACTCACCAAAGAGTCTCAAATGCCTCGAAAGCTCTAATTTTCAACAAAGACGCATTTTCAATGTTTCTGAATGGCGCTACACTTTATTATTTGGCACTTTGACTGGTACTTATTCCTTATTTATTTATATTACTTCACTGTTTGTAAGAGCTTTTTCCTTAGTTTAATTTGATTTGAAAAAAAAAGTCACAGTGAAAAACATTTTAAGCGTACAGTTCTGTGTATTTTTATTTTTGAGAGAGAGGGGGCGCAAGTGAGCCGGGGGGTGGGGGAGAGAGAGAGAGAGAAAGAGAGAGAGAGAGACAGAGCTCACCCAAAGCAGGACCTGTGGCGGGGGGGGGGGGGGGGGGGGGGGATGGGGGATGGGGGTGTATTTACCTGAAGCAAGGCTCAAGCTCACCCCATGGGGGACTCGAGCTCACAACCCATGAGATCATGACCTGAGCCTAAGACAGATGCTTAACAACTGAGCCACACAAGCACACCAGTTCTTTAACACTGGCATAGATTTATCACACAGCCAGGTTACAGAATGGTCCCATCAGCCTCGTTTGTAGGTTCTCTTGCTGCTTTCGTTTCATCACATCTTCTCCGACCCCAAAGCGTGGGCAACCACTGACTTCCGTTCCCATGGCTTTGTCTTTTTTGTGTGTGTCAAGCGCACCGTATAATAGAAACGTACTGCATGCGACAGTGCGAGCCTGGCTTCTCTCACTCAGCAAAGGCTTTTCATAGTCAAGATGCTTCCAGGACCAGTAGTTTGTGCCTTTTCACTGCATAGTAATATTTCATTGTATCCTTGCGCCACAGTTTGTTTAACCATTCACCTACCGGAGGCTATTTTGTTTTCAGTTGGGGAAATTATGAATGGGGCTGCCATCCACACTCACGTATAAGTTTTTGCAGGAACATTATTTTTATTTGTTTAGGGCAAATGCCCAGGAGTAGGATTGCTGAGTCATACAGTAAATGTATATTTAACTTTATGAGACCCTGACAACCCGTCTTCCCCATTTCACTGTGCCACTTGGCATTCTCACCAGCAACGTACGAGACCGACCTTTGCCTGGCTTCACTGTCAGCACTTGGTGTTGTTGCTATATTATTATTTTTAATTGGAGCCATTTTCATAGGTGTGCAGTGGTTTTATTAGTTATTTATGATTTAACTTTACATTTTCCTACTAGTCAATGATGCTGACCATCTTTTTGTGGGCTTGATAATGGGCATTTACTGACACCCACAGCCTGTATCTTCCTTACTACTTTTCCGCGTAATGTGTTCAAGTCTTTTGCCTTTATCTATCTATCTATCTATCTATCTATCTACCTATCTGTCATCTATCTATGTACCTAATTGCATGTTTATGTTATTTTATTATAGTTTCAAGTTTTTGTTTAAATTCCATTTAGTTGACAGTGTGACATTAGTTTCAGGAGCAGCTTTGAGTGATTCATCACTTACATACAATACCCAGTGCTCATCACAAGTACCCTCCTTAATCCCCATCACCCATTTACCCCATCCCCCCACCCGCCTCCCCTCCAGCAACCCTCAGTTTGTTCTCTATAATGAAGAATCTGTTTTATGGTTTGCTTGTCTCTCTTTTTCCCCGTATGTTCATCTGTTTTGTTTCGTAAATTCCACATATGAGTGAAATCATATGGTATTTGTCTTTCTCTGATGGATTTATTTTGCTTAGCATAATACACTCTAGTTCATCCACATCATTGCAAATTCTTTTGCCCATTTTTAGGTTGGGTTGTTTGTTTCTCACTGAGTTTCGAGATTCCTTTATGTATTCTGGATTCAAGTCCTTTGTCATATATATGATTTGTAAATATTTTCTTTCACTTTGTAGATTGTTTTTTTTTTCATTTCTCAGTAGTTGTGTCCACACGGCAAATATATTTAATTTTGATGCAGCCCAATTTAACAATTATATTATGGTTTCTGTTTTTTGTTTCATGTCTAAGAACTCTTTGCCTAACTTTAGATCATGAAGATTTTCTCCTATGTTTCCTTCTAAACATTTTATACTATTAGGCTTTATATGTTGATCTATGATCTATTTTAAGTTAATTTTTGCTAAAAGTATGATGTTTAAGTGGAAGTGCATTGTTTTTCATGCCAATTTGTCTACCAATTTTGATGTCCAATTTTCCTATTTAATTTGTAGAAAATACTGTCCTTCTCTATTGAATAATCTTTGCATTTTTGTCAAAAATCAATTGGCCATATTCGTGTGGGTCTATATCTAGACTATCCATTCTGTTCCATTGATCCACGGGTCTATGCCTTTGACAATATCCTGCTGTCTCATTTGCTTAGCTTTATTCTAAGTCTTAAAAAAGTAATCTGATTCTTCCAACTTTATTCTCCTTTTTCAAAATTGTTTTGGTTTTTTAGTTCTTTCACTTTACACATAAATTTTAGAATCAATTTTTCTATGTTACAAAAAAAAAAAAATCCCAGTGGGAATTACATCACATCTGTAGATTCATTTGGGAAGAATGAAGATCTTTACTATGTTGAGTCTTTCAGTCCATGAAAAAAGATCTGCCTCTTCCTTTATTTAGGCCTTCTCTGCTTGCTTTCGTAAGAATTGTGTTTTCGGGGTACAGATCCTGTACAAGTTTTCTTAGATTTAAATACTGAAATCTTACATTTGCTTGGGAATTATGGTAAATGCATTTTAAAGTATTAATTTCCAATATCTCTTGTTACTGTATAGATATACCCTTGATTTTTGTGTTGACCTTGTAGCCTGTGTCCTTACTTAACTAATTCTACAATCATGATGCCTGCAAATAAGAGCATTTTGTTTATTGCTCTTCAGTCTGGATGCCTTTCATTTCTTGTCCTTGCTTTATTGCACTAGCTTGGGCTTTAGTTCCAATGTTTACCGGAAGTTGTGAGAGTGAACATCCTTGTCTGCCTCCCTACTTTAGGAAGAAACTTACTGGTCTTTCACAAGCAAGTATGATGTTAACTGGAGGATTTGGTAAATGCCCATTATCAGGTTGAGGAAGTTCCCTTCTATTCCTGTTTTGCTGAATGTTTTGTTTTTACAGCATGAATGAATATTTGGATTTGTCAAATTTTTTTTTCACAGCAAGTCGATGTCCTTATATAAGGTTTTGCTTTTTTAGGCTACTAATATTGTGGAAAACACGGATTGATTTTTGAAACATCAAATCACTCCTGTATCCCTATAATGAACCCCAATTAGTCGTGATGTATACTTTTTTTCATATAATGCTGAACTCAGCTAAAATTCTGTAAATAACATTTGCATCTATGTCCAAGAGGATATTTGTCTGTAATTTTTTTTCTTAGAATGTCTTTTCCTGATTTGTTATCAGGGTAGTGCCTCTTTCATGAAATGAATTATTAAATATTTCCTTCTTTTCTAGTTCCTTAAAAGATTATCTAAAATTGGTTTATTTATTTGCTTAATGTTTGATAGGGTTAACCAGAAAACCATCTAGATCTGGGAATTCCTTTTTTGGAAGTTTTTTGAACTAGGAACTCAATTTCTTTAATATTTGTAATACCATTCAAGTTATCTCTTTCAACTTAGGTGAGTTTTGGTCATTACTGATTTTCAAGGATTTGGTCCATTTTACGTAGTAAAATGTAGTAGTCTTTGTAGTATTCTCTTCTTATCATTTTAATAGCTTCAGAATGTAATGGTATCCTTTCTTTTATTCCTGATTTTGGTAATTTGTCTCTTCCCTCCTTTAACCTTTGTCCATATTGCTAAATTTCATAAATTTTATTAAATTTTTTCAAAGAACATCTCTTTCTTTCCATTGATTTTCCTATTGGCTTTATGTTTCCATTTCACTAATTTCTGTTCTAATCTTTATTATTTCTCTCCTCCTCTCCATTTTCTTTGGGTTTATTTGCTTTTATTATTCGACTTTTTTAAAATGGTAATTTATATTGACTTAAGACTTTTTTCTTTTCTAATATAAGCACTTAATACCATGAATGTCCCTGTAAGCAGTGCTTTCTAACTCTATCACATAAATCGTAATATGCTGTCTTAAAAGTCAGTCTCTGCCTTAATTGACATATAAGTGGGCTTGTCACCAACAGCTTGTAATGACCTAGGGCCTGCCAACAACCCCATGAATGAGTTTGAAAGCAAATCTTTCAACCACAGTTGAACTCACGAAATATTTTCTTTGTTGTTGTTGCTGTTTTACTTCTAAAAAGTTTTAATTCCAGTATAGTTAACATGCAGGGTTATATTAGTTTCAGGTGTACAACATAGTGATTCATCAATTCCACATATCGTCAGTGCTCATCATGACAAGTGTGCTTCTTAATCCACACCTTCTACTTCACCCAGCCTTCCACCCACCTCACCTCTGATAAGCATCAGTTTATTCGCAATCATTTAAACTCTGTTCATGACTTGTATCTCTCTCTCTCTCTCTCTCTCTCTCTCTCTTTCTTTTTTCTTTTGTCTGTTTTGTTTCTTAAATTCCACATATGAGTGACATTTATAGAATATTTTACCCAACAAGAACAGAATATACATTTTTCTCAAGTGAGCTTGGAACATTCACCAAGATAGACCATGTCCTAGAAGGGGAAACCATTTTAACGTGTGAAATAATTAAGATCCCAAAAGTAGGTTGTTAGCTTTCAATGAAAATAAACTAGAAGTCAATAACAAAAAGATAACAGGAAATTTCTTCACTTGTAAATTAAAAACCGACCTCTAAATAATCCATAGGTTATCTTTTTGTTGCTGACTCCTAGTGTGTTGAGAGTTAACAAGGTGCCTGTCACTACAACAGAGGCCATGTAGCCAATTCTCAGAGGAGTTTTTAAATGAGTCTGTATTTTCGTTTCCTTTAGGTAAATACCTAATAGTGCAACTGCTGTGTGGTAGGTCAGTTCCATCTTTAGTTTTTTGAGGAACGTCCATACTATTCTCTAGAGGGGCTGCTCAAGTTTGCATTCCCACCAGCAGTGTAAGAGGGTTCCCCTTTCTCCGCATCCTCACCAACACATGTTGGTCTTTGTCTTATTAATTTTAGCCATTCTGACAGATATGAACTAGTGTCTCATTGTGGTTTTGATTTGTTTTTCCCTGATGATGAGTGATGATTGAGCATCTTTTCATGTGTGTTAGCCATCTGGATGTCTTCTTTGGAAAAGTGTTTATTCATGTCTTCTGCCCATTTCTAGTGTTTTTTTTTAATGTTTATTCATTTTTGAAAGACAGAGAGAGATATGGCATAAGCAGGGGTGGGGCAGAGAGAGAGGGGGACACAGAATCTGAAGCAGGCTCCAGGCTCTGAGCTGTGAGCACAGAGCCCAATGTGGGGCTCAACCCCACGAACTGTGAGATCATGACCTGAGCTGAAGTCGGACGCTTAACCGACTGAGCCACCCAGGTGCTCCTCTTCTGCCCATTTCTTAACTGGGTTGTTTGTTTTTTTGGGTGTTGAGTTTGATAAGTTCTTTATAGATTTTGGATACCACCCCTTTATCAGAAAAGTCATTTGCAAATATCTCCTCCCATTCCGTAGTCTGCCTTTTAGTTTTGTTGACTCTTTCCTTTATTGTGCGGAAGTTTTATCTTGATCAAGTCTCAATGGTTCTTGTTTGCTATTGCCTTCAGTGTCATGTCTATTAAGAAGTTACTCCAGCCGAGGTCAAAAAATGGTTGCCTATGTACTCCTCTAGGATTTTTATGGTTTCCTGTCTCACATTTAGGTCTTTAGTCTATTGTGAATTTATTTTTGTGTATGGTGTAAAAAATGTCATCCATTTTCATTCTTCTGTATGTCGCCATCCAGTTTTCCCAACACCATTTGTTGAAGAGAGTGTATTTTTTCCCCATTGGATATTCTTTCCTGCTTTGTCAAAGATGAGTTGACCATATAGTTATGGGTTCATTTCTGGGTTTTATATTCTGTTCCATTGATCTATGTGTCTGTTTTTGTGCCACTACCAACTTAGTGACTTTTGTAATATAGCTTGAAATCCAGAATCGTGATGCTTCCAGTTTTGGTTTTCTTTTTCAGTATTGCTTTGGCTATTGGGGGTCTTCTGTGGTTCCATACGTATTTTAGGATTGTTTGTTCTAGCTCTGTGAAGAATGCTGGTGGTATTTTGATAGGGATTGCATTAAATGTGTAGATTGCTTTAGGTAGTATAGACACTTTAACAATGTTGGTTCTTCCAATCCATGAGTATGGATTGCATCCTCTTCAATTTCTTTGCATCCTCTTCAATTTCTTTCATAAGTCCTCTGTAGTTTTCAGAGTATTAGGTATTTACCCAAAGGGTAAAAAAAATACAGATTCATAAAGTACATGAATCCCAATGTTTATAACAGTATTATCAACCAATAGCCAAACTACAGAAAGAGCCCAAATGTACATCAACTGATGAATGGATAAAGAATATGTGGGGATAGATAGATAGATTGATTGATTATAAAATATTACTCAGCCATCAAAAAGAATGAAGCCTTGCCATTTGCAAGACTGTGGATGAAGCTAGAATGCATTATGCTCTTAAATAAGTCAATCAGAGAAAGATAAATGCCATATGATTTCACTCATATGTGGAATTTAAGAAAAAAAAGATGAACATATGGGAAGAGGGGAAGAGAAGAGAGAGAAACAAACCACAAGAGACTCTTAACCTGGGGAACAAACTGAGGGGTGCAGTTGGGTGGGAGATGGGCTAGATGGGTGTTAGGGAGGGAACTTGTGATGAGCACTGGGTATTGTATGTAAGTGATGAATCATCAAATTCTACTCCTAAAACCAATATTGCACTGTATATTTACTAAAATTTAAATAAACTCAAAAAAAATAAAGAATAAAATGAAGTCCAAGGGGAACCTGAGCAGCTCAGTCAGTTGAGTGTCCAACTCTTGATTTCAGCTTAGGTCATTACCCCAGGGTCATGGAATCACGCCCCACTTAAGATTCTCTCTCCTTCTCTCTCTCTGTCTCCTCCTGTCCTTCTCCCCCACTCATGTGCTTTTTCTCTTTCTCTCTCTAAAATAAATTTCTAAAAGTAAATAAATAAAATAAAATGAGGTTCAATCTTCGAATAGAGAATATGTGTCCACTTATCCATCAATTAAGGCTGAGACTCACTCTCAAGGAGCTTAAAAGTATATTAAATTAACTCTATTCTTTTTTTCTAATGATATGCTATAAAGGGAGATCATATGCATAAATGTTATTTAATTTTCTGAATTAAGTTTGTCTGATCCTTGCGATGGGTACCTTAATACACTTTTGTATATGATAATGATACCTACAGTAAGCATGGAGAGAATCCAATATACTTTTTGAATCACAGAACCAAAAAACATATCCAAAAATAAAATTAAAATATCTAGTGTGCTTCCAAGTCCCTTTGAATAATCTATTTTGTTAAAATTGTTGATACAGTAAATTGATATTAACCTGTGTGCTTCTTCAACTGCTGTGTTAAATAAAATAGGGTTTATAGAATTACTTGCCAGAGTTGAGACCTCTCCATGATTGTTGGTGATTTCGTTTTGTGTATGAAAAGCATACATTTTTTTTTTCCTAAATAGCAAACTGCTTATCAGAATCTTCTCTTTTCTGTTATGGGCTCAACAGTGAAAGCCTTTTCAGTCATGTCTTTAAATTTTACTACTGGGCTTCTGAAGTCAATGCATACTGTCATGTAAAAGAGACAGTAAGAACGCACTCATGGAGTATAGTATTCTTTCCAGTGATACATGTCACTTGTGCTGGGATTTCTCCTACCTAATTTTCTGAAAAGAAGGTACATCACTGTAGTCAGATATTTCATTGTCTTTTTAAAAATGCCAACTACAGTTACTGTGTTCATTTTATATATTTCTAATAAAACCATCACAAAACCAATGTACGTCAAGCCCCTAGACAGGAAGCAAGAGCAAAATAATGCTTGGCTAGAATCAGGTGATATCTCACCATGACAGAGCTGCCCCTTAGTTTGAGCATCCACTACCGATAATACAGACACCATATGGGACACATTCTCAAAATCAGATAGCAGATTTTGGACTCTTCCGACACTTGGCATGGTTATTTTTGTTGTTATTATATATGCATGTATTTATAGTGGAAAAATAATAACTCACATAGATGTGTATAAGATTTTAATAGACTTCAAGAAGTGTAGGTAAGATTATCTCTACTGATTTTTCTTCCTGGAGCAAATCATCTTTAGACTTAAATGGACCAAAAGGAGTTCTTCATCTTCACATACGAAACTAACAATGAAAATATGAAATGAGTTTATGTATGTTCAGAAATTCTGTCAGATTTATTAAAGACCATTAAGAAAATAGAAACACACACACACACACACACACACACACACACACCCCTCACTGAATGAATACTTCTGATCTCCATACTCTCTATAAGGGGAGCTTTGAGGTTACCAATGTTAGCTGAAAAACTAGATTGGCGTGAAATTGAAAGTTGTGCTTCACAAATGTTTTGAACAGAACTGAATAACTGTGTTCTTAGCATGTCCCCACATAGATGATATTAAGGAGCTGAGTTGAAACAACAGAAGACTTCCAGCTTCTGGGTTTAGTTTTCTCTGAAGTCTTCTGGCAAAGTAATTGTGCCATTATGAGAAATTTAACAACTGCATAATTTTATCTCATGAACTTCTTCTATGGGAGGCAGCTTTTGGCAGCAAATGTGATTTGACCACATGACTAGAGCCACACTACTATTTGGGCCGGAATTAAAAACTGTAAGAAGACACACAGGGATGGCTCTGTATAGAAATGCTGGTAGTGGAAGGAGAAAATTGCAAGGTGTGTGATAATGTCATGGACTTTTGACTTTTCTTATCATTTCCGCAGATTTGATTAGTGATAATAAATTACTAATCTAAAGGAATTTATAGTTCCTCATACAGTACCTAATTTGATACTCATAATTCTATAAGGGCAGGTATTATTATTATTATAATTTTATGGATGAGGTGAAACAGAGTAATTGAAGAGGATGGTAAGGTTAGAATGGAATTACAGATCGTTGTGTAGTTCTCCATTTTCCCCCGGTTCTCCTTTTTTTAATTGGTCAAGAAAGATTTTCTTTGTCTAATCATGCTGTTCATGTAGACACTCATCTTATAAAAAAAGATTAAAATGCTATTTTATGTATTTTTAAGTTCAAATTTATACCATTTTCTATTTGTAAAATCAATGTGAGAACAATGAAACTGATAAATCCAAACTTTGAAATTGGTTATTAAAGTCTTTAGCCATATTCCATTTTTCATAAAATCCTTTTATTTCCTTTACTTATATCCTATTTCCTGTTTATTTCTGTATTGTTTTTTTGTTGTTGCACTGTACTAGAAATAATTGTCATTCATATCAATTAGTGCCTGTTAACTGGTTAACTTGTTTTTTCTTTGAAAGAGACTGGCTTGTGATTTCAGAGTTTCCTTAAATTAAAATGATTCTAAAATATAAAATATGAGCAATTTTAAAACTTCACTTCAAAGTTGAATCAGTAAAAATTTCTGCTACTTCAGTCTTTATTATAAATATAAAAATCAGATAGAAAATATCCCAAACTTATGGTAGAGTTTATAATCATGATAACCTTGATATTATCATGAAATAGTAAGTTATCAGTTGCTTACTATCACACAAGTTACTATCGTGATCAAGTTACTGTAAGATCATGCAATAAATAGATACCACTCAGGTCTTTCTTGACAATTAAAAATACGTGCTGGAACTGCTATAAAAAGTGGTTAATTGAGCACATGTCTTCATATTACTCCTTCATGGAATTTCACTAAAGTAATCAGTAGAGAATTTTTTTTAAAAAGAATAAATTCTCCAGGACAAAAAGCATGGGTGAAGAGACAAAAGTTATAAGAGAAAACACCTAATTTTGAGAAGAGACTGAAGATTAATAACTGACATAGCAGAAAAAAACACATGAAACTCACAGTGCCTGGATGGCTCGGTTGATAAAGCACCTGACTCTTGAATTCAGTTCAGGTCATGATCTGTGGTTTGTGAGATAGAGCCCTGCATGGGACTCTGTGCTGGCATTGCAGAGGCTGCTGGGGATTTTCTCTCTCTGCCCCTCTACCATTCTCTTTCTCTTTCTCTCTCAAAATAAGTAAACTAAAAACAAAAACAAAAATTAAAACAAACAAACAAAAAACCCAAAAAACAAAAAAACATGAAACTCAACATTTCTGCACAGAACAAACCAAGGCAATCCACCCCACAGTGTCACAGAAAGGCTCTGGTGTAGGAAAAACTAGGTGAACTAGAAAGGGGCAGGAACCTCAAGCTTGAATCTAGAGGGATTGACTAGACATCTATGTAAGGAATGGTTAGATACACAGATACCTCTCCCTCTCCACACAAGCTGTTACAAACATGTCCTAAACACTGCAGCAGACTATAACTATGTTTTGGAAAAAATTGATCTAGTGAAATCCTGGATTTAAGGACATCCAGTCCAGTGGTGGTTGGGGTTTTCATAATGGTAGCAGGGATTCTGCTTTGGCAAAACTGAGTTGCCCTTGAGTAGACCCACAAAAGTTGACATTTACATGCCTCCACAAAAATGCCAGCTTATGTTTTTACAAGTCCAGAGCACAGCTCACCAATAACAAATTCTGTGCATGTAAGTAGACTTTTCCAGTTATTGTCTTCCCCTCCCCTAGCCATTTTGTTCTCTTTGATATAATTGTAAATGGAATTGATTTCCTAATTTCTATTTCTGCAACTTCATTATCAATGTACAGAAATGCAATGGGTTTCTGTATATTCATTTTGTAATCTGAGACTTTACTGATTTCATTTATCAGTTCTTGTTGTTTTTTTGGTGAAGTCTTTAGAGTTTTCTATATTTAGGATCATGTCTTCTGCAAATAGTGAAAGTTTCACTTCTTTCCTACCAATCTGGATGTGTTTTATTTCTTTTTCTTGCTTAATTGCTATGGCTAGTACTTCAAGTACCATATTGAATACAAGTGGTGACAGTGAATCTCCTTGTCTTCTTGTTCTTGATCTTAGAGGAAAGTCTCTCAGTTTTTTCACCACTGAGTATGATGTTAGTATGAGTTCCAGTCATCTTCTTACAGCCTGTTCTTTAAAATAAATGGCAGCCAAGATCATCATAGATTATAGAAAAGGCTGTAACCTGAAAGACAGAAATCCAAACAGGTAAACACTGTAAAAAGGGACTCAAGAAACAGAGACAATCCAGGCAGTAGAAGAAAATTGCAAATACAGTCACTGATTTTGGAATAGAATGAAGAGAATATTAACTGAGAAAACAAGCCAATAAAAGGTATATTCAAAGAAAAATGAATAGTTATCTTATAATTTATTGGGAAACACTTCTTATATGTATATAGAAAAATAGCATAATTATTAAAAAGTAATTGCTAACTCCAGAAGAATAAAAAGAAAGAAGAGGAAGAGGAAGGTGAGAAGAAAGTGTGCCAAGGTAGAAAACCAAAAGAATCAGGAAAAAGAGAAAAAGTAGTAGTAGTTACAGAAGAACAGAAAGCAGTATGCTTCTTGGCTCAACAGGAAACAATGTTTCAAGGTCAAAATAAACTAAACCTTTAATAATGTTTCAACAACAACAAAAAATGGTGATGTAGGTTTTCAGAAGAAGAATGTAGGTAATTGGAGTCAGGATTTTTTCTCATTTTTTTTTTAAAAACAAGAAGTCAGCAATAATATTAAAAGAAATAGTTATTACATAGACACGTGCTTTTGGTGAGTGGAATTTAAGATCAGGAAGGAGATGGCAGAGCTTACTCAACATTTGATTGTAAGATTTTAGTGCTATTTGTATTCTTTCTGCCTTCCTTTCTAAACCATAAGCATGTGTTGTTTTGATACACACACAAACAAGTAAATAAACAAACTTCCAGATGTAAGGTCCAATCTGGGACTGGTAAATGAATGTGAAAAAGTGTTCTATTTTCTGGGACATTTATGTTCTATTTTCTGGGACATTTATGTGCAAATATTCAAAATATTTGAAAAGAAAATATATGGGAAGTGTAGAAAATAGTTACTGAAACTTATGAACGGCATCTGTACAATTGGAATCTTTGTGGGTTTCCTGTAACAACATCCTTCTTTTGTCTTATTTGCCAGTCTGGTGGTTATTCAGCTGCTTGCATGCTAGAGGGGAGATTCCAGAATGTTCCATGGCCCACTGTCATGCTTACAGACTTATAAATATCATGATGATTCTATGTTAAAGCCACATCTTAAGCAAATGCCCTGGCTCTAGTGTGTCGTCTGCAGAGAAGCAGTTTGCACTTGATATGAACCAAGAGTCCTCTGAGTATCAGCTCTGTGGATTCAAACATAAAATATGACTGTAGACTCTGATTAACTATGCTATAAAAGAGTGTGTGTTAATAGACATTATACTACTATAACTGATGAACTTCTCCAATTGGCTAGTGGGAAATCAGAACTCTGAGAGGACAAGGCAAAGGATTTCCAAACATTGATACGGGGGATGGGGGAGGCCCTGGTAAGTTAAGTAGGAGACTGGATTAATCACTGAAAGAATGAAGGCATTGGGCATTTGAGAGGAATGGAGTTACTACAAAGAAAGAAAGAAAGGAAGGCAGAACATGAAGTAGAAGTAGGTAGAATTGAAGACAATCTTCAAGGAGTTTCTGATTTCTACTAAGATTTGCTCTTAGTAGGTGATTCAGGACTAATTTTTATAAGTCTTATTTTCATATTAAATAAGGAAGTTAAGCATAATGTTGCAAACCCAAAAATGTGCCCAGCCCAACATGTGTGTAAAATATAGATATACACACCAGGAGGGGCAAGAGGCTTCTCCAGGGATGTCCTCTGAAACATCATCCATCATTTTGCGCTTCCTGAATTGCAGTAAATTGTATCATTCCCAGTAGCAAATTGAACATTTTCCTTGAGAGGTGGGAGAATTGATGCTAATAATGAGCTATGATGTCTCAAGAAAATGCATTTAAACATTTTGTTGAGGAAACAATTTGTGGGTAAATAGTAGAAAAGAATACAAGGGATATGAAGTGAGGCTGAACGTTATCAATTATTAAAAATCTATTCCTGGTTCTACAAGAAGGAGAACAAAACCAGCTCATGTGCAACTTGCTTGAATATTCTACATCTCTGCATGCGGACAAAACTGATATGTATTTCCAGATCCCAAGGTTTGAGGTCATAATCAAAAGTCCTGGACCTGGGATCAGTAGCCCTGCCATCGTCTTTGCCCTGTCCTCCAGGGAGCCACCTCTCTGTAGTGTAGACCCGTCCCTTGGTTCAGACATATACGCCCTCAGCTAGAAGACGTGCTTGTCTTCCAGCAGCAGAGAGAGGAAAATGGCTGGACTGGGGAAAATAATCTGTATTCTCTAGTTAATGAAAATGATGTAACAAGTATGATTTCATCCTATGCCTTGTCCTTCAGACATTTGTGGTTTTTTAATCCAAAATTAGTATTTTATTATGGTGGATACAATTGGTCATTTTGCCTTTTGGAACCTCCACATTTTGACAAATTAATGAAATATTTCCACTGCTCCTGATTCTGGAGTGGGCAAAACCATACGAATACTTCCATCAGAAGTGAAGGTTTTAGCTCACAAAGAAAGCCATTACTGAAGGTTGGTTTTATTAAGTGTACTTATTCTACAGCCCAGAGGACTAATCTTTGATCCATTGCATCTTTTTTTTAATCAAATTTAGTTAACATGTAGTGTAATAATGATTTCAGGAGTAGAATTTAGTGATTCATCACTTACATATAACACCCAGTGCTCATCCCAGCAAGTACCCTCCTTAACTCCCATCACCCATTTAGCCCATCCTCCCACCCAACACCCCTCCAGAAACCCTCATTTTCTTCTTTGTATTTAAGTCTCTTATGGGTTGCCTCCCTCTCTGTTTTTATCTTATTTTTGCTTCCCTTCTCCAATGTTCATGTGATTTTTTTTCTTAAATTCCAAATCTGAGTGAAATCATATGATACTTGTCTTGCTCTGCCTGGCTTATTTCGCTTAGAATAATACAGTCCAGTTCTTTCCATGTTGTTGCAAATGGCAAGATTTCATTCTTTTTGATGGCTGAGTAATATTCCATTATGTGCATATACCACATCATCTTTATCCATTTGTCAGTCGATGGACATTGGGGCTCTTTTATAATTTGGCTATTGTTGATAGTGCTGCTATAAACATTGCGTTGCATGTGCGCCTTCGAATCAGCATTTTTATATCCTTTGGATAAATACCTACTGGTGCAATTGCTGGGTTATGGTTGATCCACTGTTTCTTAATCATAATTTTGCAAACGTTTACGATTTTGAATACATATAAGACTTTAGCTTTGGGAGAACAGAGATAATAGGAGACATTATATCTCTGGAGTACCCAAACACTGGTTTAGCAATAAACTAAGCCAAAGATACATTGGTTAAGTTCAGATGCTGTGTCATCTACAAAGAAGATTTGATATCATTAGACAGTATTGAGCACTCAGCAAATTTGGAAAGGAGACGTAAATTGCTTAACAGCCTCAATTGGGTGCTTTATCAAGTGGTTATCCTTATAACCCAGTGTAATGGCACTTTGAAAAGTGAACAGCAGTTCCATCCCCTACTGCCGTTTGTCACGTCACTGTATTCCAAGGTCGTCTGGGGCCAGGGAGCTCTGTCAGCTGGCAAAGCCTGTGGAGGCTGAACGTCACGTGCAACACGTGGACACACTGTCTTCAGTGGCAGTAAATTTTTTACCTTTGATGCTAATGCGATTGCCTATACTTTTAACAGCGAAAAATAAGAGCGTGTGCCCATTGTCATTACTACCATATTTCGTCAAATCTAAGAAATCACGGTGTAAGTTTAAAGCGAACGACGTGTCGGTTGGATACACTGATATATTGCAGACATCAGAGATGTTTAAATGTGGAAGGCAAAGCCTCTTAAAATTGCTGAAATCCAGTATCTGAAAAACAATTCTGCCCCGTGGCTCTACTCCCCATGGGTCGTTAGTGGCCTTCTTCAAAAATAAAAATAAACACCAACGCATGTTGGTTTCTTTAGTGGCAAATTCCTTAGAATGACTCCTGTGAATGACTTTAGCAATGGCTTGAGATACCATTTCAAGATTTCTGTACTGTGACAAATTTCATTGCAGTTTTAAAACGCCTAGTGATTGCACAGTACTATTTGCATGGTGCCCCTTTCAGCTTTTAGGTCACTCATATTTTGTCAATCAGTCCCACAGTGTTATTTATTTATCTATCACTTAATAACCATGCAGTGGAGAATAATTTCTCTAGCCTAGCATGGTAATTTGTACTATAATTTCACCCCTGCTGCTGTAAACTTGAATTCGGCCACAGCTATGATTGCTAAAATTAAGATTTCTAGGTCACTTTTCAGCCTCTGTGGTTCCTGTCTTTCATCATTTCTTCCCACTCCATCTTCTCCAGAAGTATGGTTCATCAAACATATAAGCAATGAAAAAAAAAAAGTACCAGTTGCTTCTTTGAAAATGTCGTACATACTTGGCAGAGCAGACATCATTCAAGTACGTCCGTGAACTTGAGTTTTATGGTGCAATCCTGTGTACCCCAAGGTTAAATTCAGGGAAATATGAAAGGAAATATTTTTAGAATCACAGTCGGTTTACTTCCTAGAAACCTCCACATTAGGAAAAACCAAATGGATAAAGAGAAAGGAATCAATCTCGCTAACTGGGAGAACTCACTGCATTCCAGGAACAAGTGGACATTGTCTGGGGCAGGATGTCTCAATGTCATTTCCGAGGTAGAGTCTTATGAAAAGAGACTTTTTTTTCCTGTTTTTTTTTTGTACAGGAAATAGTCTTTGAACTGTGCCAAATTAAGTATGGATACTGGTTAGAGAAGTGGATAGAGTCTTCTCAAAGCCATTCAATGAACATTTGGGGATCTATGAGTTGCACTGTGAGTTTGTAAAAGAATTCACCCTAAAGACGGGAGCACAATTCCTGAAATACCAAAGCCTTGTCCTTTGTTTTTCTAGACTTATTCATTTTCAGTTGTTATTTAATAGGAACTCTGCGAGTTTCCCTTGTCTCAGATTCTCCAGTATTTTCAGTGATAGACCCTGGATGTTTATTTCTCCTTTTTATAGGTTTTTCTCTTTCAGGTCTAGTCTCTGATCGTCTCCACTAGTGTGGGCTTCTAACTGATGGGAATAACTTTATTATGAGTCAGTGCCATTACTCCAAGAGACAGGAGTCTCATCTGCAAAACAATTGAAAATAAGAGGTATCTCCTTCTTCAAATTCACAGTTGTAATTTTTATGAACTCTTTTGCTGTAGGCCCATGTAGGATGGAATGAATCAAGGTTGTTGGGTGTTCCTGATGCCAAAAACAGAGACTCGGACAACAAAACCCTGCCGTGTTGCCTTTTTATAAGTTGCGGATGTTGGGTATCTTAATAGCTACTACATGACATGGCCCACGTAGAATAGAGGCTATCCAGCAGAATGAGCTCTGAGTTGGAATCGAAGCTTCGACACTTTCTGACTGTGACTTTAGACAAGCCATTCATAGTTTCTAATATCTGTTTTCTTATCTGAAATATGGGATAAATAATACCTGTGTCTTAAATATATCATAAGGGGTAAATTTTTTACGTATAAATACCTCGTGCTCTTGAACTGCACATAGTCAGCACACAATAAATGGTGGTTTCCTTCTCCCTAGGTAAGAACTGTTTAATAAGTTATGAAAGGTTTATGTGAATACAAGACATTTTCATTAATATGGTGTTGCTTCAGGACCCAGATTTTTACGAAAAAAAAAATGTTTTAGAAAGAGAAAAGAAATTTACTTATTGTCTTACAATTCTTGGCATAATATAAGTACACAATAAAAATCATCTTTCTCGCCATTATCCTAAGTTTTTGGCACTTATTAACAAGGATACGGCATGTCAAACAAAGGATTTTCCTACATCAAAGCAATTTTTATTTCTTTGTTTTGTCTGTCTTTTCTAACATCAAAAATACCCTTTTGAAGGGTCATAAATATGGTAGAAAAGAAATACCGAATCTAAATCTCCCCTCTTTCCTTAGACAGAAATCAAGACATATGCACCTGAAGTACAAAGAAAAAAATGAAAAGGTGCTGTAATCCATCCAGTGGTATCTTTAGCCCCATTTGTACACTTCTCAAAATGGACAGGCACTTCTCTGTTTGCAAATACTGGTCATGTTTGCATTTTCCATCCTTACAGGAATCAGGACAAGTTTGCTGTGATTAGCTTGTGCTAAGTCAATGCAGAGTATTTGTGCTTTCTAGGTAATTTTCTTGGCTCTATAATCACAATTAAAATCTCAAATCCAGGATTCACCACCTATATTAATCCTTTGCTGAATCATTTTGAATTAATTATTCATAGATCTAATTACAGAAACAAGGATGTATCTAGGTCTATTTTCCAGGTAAGTGCGTCTCTTTTTTATTTTATGCATTTGTATCTTATCATTTTAAGATACAGACTTTCAAAACATATTTTATTTCAATGGCTTACTGAATGGTCTTTTATCAATGGTTAACAGTATTTTGGAAGAAGATCACACAGGTAGTGTTTTTTTATTTTTTAATTTAAAGAGAATTTTTTTTAATATTTATTCATTTTTGAAAGAGAGAGAGAGAGAGAGAGAGAGAGACAGAGCATGAGCCAGGGAGGGGCAGAGAAAATGGGAGACACAGAACTCGAAGCAGGATCCAGGCTCTGAGCAGTCAGCCCAGAGCCTGACGCAGGGCTCGAACTCACTAGCCGTGAGATCATGACCTGAGTGGAAGTCGGACACTTAACCTACTGAGCCACCCAGACGTCCCAGGTAGTGTGTTTTTTTTAAATCATACCTACTCTTTCCACACAAGGCCTATGTAACTTCAGCCACTTGCTTTTGGATGCAGGATTAGGCTTCATTCTCGCCATGTAAAAATCACAGATTTTTAAAACTGATTTAAATTTAGAAAGGTAGATCAGATATTTTTTTTCATTAATTATGGCTCACTAATGCATAGCCATAATAAACAGTTGGAAACTTTTATCTATATGAAGCACACAAATAATTACTCTAACACCATACGCTTTCAAGTCAAAAGAAGAAAAGAAAAGAAAATTCACTGCCAAGGTGCACCCTTCACGTAAGGTCTAAGTTATTTTTCTCTACGTGATTTTAGTACCACAGCGTGTAATGTCACATAAATTTTAGGCATAACAAAAGTAAGTTAGTATCATATAGACCTAAAAAATATAAGAAATCAAAATGCATTATCACTAACTGTGACATGTTATTGCTTATTGGAGCATCTATGGGGTATGCCAGCTGTGGATTCGAGGAATCTAAGTTGTCACGTTAAAATTCTACTCAAGGATGGGGCACCTGGGTGGCGTAGTTGGTTAAGCGTCCGACTTCAGCCAGGTCACGATCTCGCGGTCCGTGAGTTCGAGCCCCGCGTCGGGCTCTGGGCTGATGGCTCAGAGCCTGGAGCCTGTTTCCGACTCTGTGTCTCCCTCTCTCTCTGCCCCTCGCCTGTTCATGCTCTGTCTCTCTCTCTGTCCCAAAAATAAATAAACGTTGAAAAAAAAAATTAAAAAAAAAATTCTACTCAAGGAAACCTAGGGAAACAGTGGAAACATTTAAAGGAGAGTTTTCCCTCTTAAGGAGTCTTCATAAACCTTCCAGATTTTGCTAAATGTAAAACATGAACTGGAGAACCCATTAAAATATATAAAGCCTTTGTGTATAATAATTCTCTCTCTCAACTAATTGATGTATTTTAGCATATCAAATCACATGCTTTCCACAAAGTAAAACATGAGATTTAAGAAGGGTTTTAATTGTATCTGATATATGTGTCAGGCTTTTTTTAAATTATTAATCAACATAGGAGCCATGAATACGACCTCCCAGCGTTTGGTGGCTCTCACGTCTTCTTCCTCCACCCGCTCCCTGGCCTCCCTCTCGCCGGTAAACTACTGAACTAGATTTTGGTTTACTGTCATTCTTCTCCCTTGCCTTACAATTTCCCTACGTATACTGACAAACCCTTGCCGGTAGACGCCTCCGTTTGGTTTTGAACTTCACGAAAACACGGCATGTATTTTCAGCATCTTTTTCCACTCAGCGTCGTGTTTCCAAATCGTTGACTGAGGTCAATTAATATGGCTGTAATTCACTGATTTGTACCCCTGTGTGGCATTTCATGAAATGGTTACATCACAATTTGCTTGTCTACTCCTCCATTAATGAACACTTGGCTACTGCATTTCTTTTTATCACAAACCATGCTGCTATAAGAGTATTATAATTATGCATTGGTGCAGGCCTGCAGGTATTATTTTAGGATACATTTCTAGGAGTGGATCTGCTGCTTTAGTTGGAATTCCACCAAAGCCAGATCTTGAGATGAGGCTTTGGATGCATGAGTTTGTTTGAGGTGTTATTCCAGGGAGCACAGGAAGGGAGTAGGGAAAAGAGACAGGGAAAGAAGGAGTGTCTAAAAATGGTGTCTTAAAGAGGGGTCACTGCTGTGGGCGATGGGAACACGATTCCACTGAGTACTTTGAACACACTGTCCAACTTACCTCAAAATTGTCTTTCAAGGGTGAGAAAGCTGGGCTGTTTATTCCCTTCTTGTCCCTCATGGCTCGGGGTTGCTCAGGGGCGGCAGGTGGGGATGAACACCTTGCTGCTTCCAGCTTGTTCCACCCATAGGCTGAGCGAGCACCTGTCAGATGCTTTCAAAGCCATCAGCATGAAAGGAGCCTGTTTATCTGAGCTGCAGCTCACCTCCAGGGTGGGCTACCGGGGTAACCGGAGGCCCTGACAATCTGGACTACATGATGTATGTTCAAGTTTAACTACTGCGCGAGACAATGATAAATGCCTTCTAAACAGTTGTACCCGTATAAATCCTATCAACAGAGGATTAGGGGGTTTCCCTTGGCCAACATTCCATTGCATTGTCAGAGTTTGAAACTTTTGCCAATCTGGTGGGTGTTCCATGGTACTTTTTTAAAAGATGATGTTCTTTTGATTGCTAATGAGATAGAGTATCCTTATAGAAACTAATTAAATATTTGTGTTTTCTTTCCCCAAAATGCTTTGTACGGTCTTGATCCATTTTAAGCATGGTCGTATACATATATACCTATCATCTATCTATCTATCTATCTATCAACTTTTAGAAATTCTTATTTTGGATACTAAGCTTGACAGTTATAGAGATGTATAGGAGTGCTTAACTAACAAAATTGAATTTATGAATCTTTTATGGGTACTGCTTTCTACATTTTGTTAAAGAAATCTCTTTCTTCAAGAATACAAATATATGTTCCTATATTATATTTTAAACTTTCATATTTTTTTTATTTTGTGTATATACATAATTAATCCTCCTGGAATTTAACTCTATGCGTGTTGTACAAATGATCAAATTGCGTTTGTCTTCATATGAATAATCACTTTCCCCAGCACCGTTTATGGAAAAATCTATCCTTTCTCGCTTACCTGTAATACCATTTCTGTGCTATACTGAACTTCTGTGAGGCACCTGAGTGGCTCAGTCGGTTAAGCATCTGACCTTGATTTCGGCTCAGGTCATGATCTCACAGTTTGTCAGTTCAAGCCCCCTGTCCGGCTCTGCACTGACAGTGCAGAGCCTGCTTGGGATTCTCTGTCTGCGTCTCTCTCTCTCTCTCTCAGAAATAAGTAAATAAACGCTTAAAAAAAGAGTTTATACTGAACTTCCTTATATATGTGGTTCTGTTTTCCCTGCTTAAATATCTCATTGTTTTAGTTACCAAAACTCTGTATATAGTTTTGATATCTGTTGAGCCAAATTCCCTTACCTTTTTCTTCTTAAAGAATGTTTTTGCTCTTATTGGTTCTTTTCCTCCTCTCTGTAAACTTTAGATTTGCTTTTGAAGCATGAAACTCTCATTGGGATTTTGACTACAATTACAGTGAATTTAAATATCAATTGAAGGCAATTGACATCTCAATGATTCTGAGTCCCTCAGTGTTTGGACAGAGATTATCTCTCCATTTCTTTATGTCTTATTGATTGTCTTAAATAAAATTTTACAATGTTTGCTGTGTGTTTTTTTTTTCCTTTTAGATAATCTATGCCAAGTTAAGAAGTTTCTTTTCTATCTTGGTTTTCTGGAAGTCTTTCATCATGAATCAGGTATTAAATTTTACCTAATGTTCTTTGTGTATTTAAAGAGATAACTACGGGGGCGCCCTGGGTGGTTTAGTCGGTTGAGTGGCAGACTTCAGCTCCAGGCATGATCTAGCAGTTCATGAGTTCGAGCCCCGAGTCAGACTCTGCGCTGACAGCCTGTTGGGATTCTCTCTCTCTCCCTCTCCCTCTCTCCGATCCCCAGCTGCACCTTCTCTCTCTCAAAATAATAAGTAAATCAAGTAAAAATATGAATGAAAAATAAAGTGATAATTATATAGGTTTTCTCTTATATTCATTAATGTGGTAAATTACATCAAAAGATCTCCAGGAGCGACACAACCCCTATGCTATTGTGATAAATATGACGGGTTTCGTGATAATCTACTTTCCTGGGTGGTTTATAGCAATGAATAAAGCAGTAAGCAGCTTGGCTCTTACAGAGTTACACTCCAGTGTGAGTCGGGAAGAGAAAATGATAAATAAGGATATCTAGGTGTATTATGCAGTATTAGGTACTGATATTTCGTAAAAAGACATACACATTAACCACTCTGTCGCAAAAACCTGAAGATATCAGCAAATCAGCTGAGATTACCGAGAACAAAAAAATCTTGCCCGTGTATTTGAACGTGAAAATTGTGCCAGAAATCATTGCATATGACATGCCTGACCTCAGATCACATTACAAGTGTGGACAACCATACACGGTGTCGAGAAACGACACTTCAGTGGTCCACCCACTAAGGAAATCGCAGTAGGAAACATTGCCCGTCATATCCTGCTAAGTGGTAGCCGGACTGAATTAGAATTCCTCGAGTTACGTTCTGGCTCCGTGCTTCTTAAAGGTGTTCTTTTGGACATTTTTCTTCAGAGTTTACCGCATAAATAGTATTAAAGAAAATTTGTTGCATTAATTTCACGATATCCCTGTGGGGAAAAACAAAAACCCTAGAGGGCAGTTACGCAGTCTCTTTTGGAAAACCCAGTAACAAGACATTGTATCCATCAATATTTATAAACAAGTCTATCCACCTAACCGTTAGCTATGAAATAAGTATCCCCCAGGCTCTTCTGGCTGCGGTAGATAAACGGGCGTATCTTTCTGTGCTGTGGCCCAGGATTCCGGGACTGCATTGCAGAGTCAGAGAGGGCAGAAGGCCACAGCAGAATATAGCTGGGCAGTGCCACTGAAGAAAATGTGGCCAGATGAAAGCTCGGCACCCATGTGGCAGAAATCTGAGCGACTGTCCAGGGGGGAGAAGGAAGAGCGAGGCCAAGTGCCTGCTCACAGCCCGAGAGCTGGTGCCTCCGAAGTCTCCCAGAGACGGTGTGATTGCGTCCGGTGGCTGGGAGTTAGAGAAACACAAAGGACAGGCACACGTGGGGTCCCCTGGGGACTGACGCAAGCTGTGTCAGCACCGGAGAGAAGGAGAGTGGGCCCTGGGCCCAGAAGGGGCCCTGGCTGGAGAAGAAACGCAACTTTTTCAGCTCCTGAAAACCCGGACAGCACTCCATCGGCCACAGCAGGAGATCGCTACGTAGCGGAATTTGAATCAGACCAAACTGGGTGGTCAGTTCTGCCTTTGCTTTCGATAAGGTGTGACGTTGGATGAATTTCTTAACCTTCATTAGCCCCAGTTTCCTACCTGCTATGGTAGTTTGGGAAGTATGAAGTGAAGTCATTCACATCGAGTGCTTACCTGCTTGCCGTAATGCTCAGCCCAAACGGAATAATTTTTTAAAAAATCAATAAATGGTAGCTCATGTTTATCTCAGATCCCGGGGGAAGGAAGCGAAGGTGGTCTTCACAGGTGCACCACGAGATGGACAGGCACCTATAAAAGAGATGGGGAGATGGCATGGGGCTCTGGGGAAGGTTTCTGGGTCTGGGATCCAAGGTAAGCCATGTGGAGCACTGAGGCAAACATTTATATTACCGTGGCCCTTGATTTCTTAGCAGCAGGCGAGGCCTCAGAGAAGTAAGGTGCATTTATTTTTGGAAAAACTGTCAAACTCTCTAATTCAGTGCATGCGTACATGCAGGCACTGTTTTCTCTCCTTTGCTCGAACATCTCTGCTGAAAGGGAGTTCCTATCCTTATTTCACAGTCATTGCCTATTGATGTCCATCTTTAATGATTAGAAAGTTCTTCTTTGGATGTCCTGAATCCACCTTCCCGTTACTTAGTTCAGCCACCCGGAAGCAACGCAAAATAGATATTTTATTTTCCTGCTTCTCCGCATCTGCCCAAGTGTACAAGGCTCTGTCCTCAAATGTCAATGATCGTGAAGAACTGGCGTACAATAAAAAAGGAAACCTGGGGGGCTGCTCTTATTACCAGAACTCTTGGAATAGATTTATAGGAAGCGTTTAATGAGAGCAGGAAGGAAATTGCACTTGACTCAATTCAGAATAGGGAATTTTTATGAAGTGGCCAGAAAGGGTGTAAGATACCTTGAATAATAAAGAAAAGATAGAAACCCTGCCCTAAAGGAGCTTAAAATCTGATTAATTTAGCCATGCGAACGATACTAGAAGAAAGTCTGGATGAGCAAAAAGCATAGTTCAGATAGAAGAGGAAGCCCAAGGGGCGCCTGGGTGGCGCAGTCGGTTAAGCGTCCGACTTCAGCCAGGTCACGATCTCGCGGTCCGGGAGTTCGAGCCCCGCGTCGGGCTCTGGGCTGATGGCTCAGAGCCTGGAGCCTGTTTCCGATTCTGTGTCTCCCTCTCTCTCTGCCCCTCCCCCGTTCATGCTCTGTCTCTCTCTGTCCCAAAAATAAATAAACGTTGAAAAAAAAAATTTAGAAGAGGAAGCCCAAGGAGAAGGAGGAGGAGGAAGAGGAAGAGGCAAAGGGGGAGGAGAAAAGAAAAGGAAGAAGAAAAAGAAGGAAAAGAAAGATGTAGATCCCTGAAAATCCCCATTAGTTAAAGCTAAAAGGTAAAATTTTAAGTTAATATGATTTATTATTTCATTATCAAAACAATTTGTGGCCGTTGTGGAAAAAAAGGAGAAAATGCACACAAAAAAAGGAGAAAACTACAGAAACCTATAACTCCACTATCCAGATACATAACCAAGGTTAATTTTGTTGAAAGAAACCAAGATCTACGTAGTTTTTTATTTGGAATTGTACTGTATGTGCTATTTCATAAACTTTCGTCATCCCATTTATTATGAGTATTTTTGTTAATAAATATTCAATTGCAATGTGTTGAGTGGCTAGTTAGTATTTCATTAAAAGACTGTATCATCTTCTATTTAACAGATTGCCTTTAATTAACACTGGTTATTTCCAAATTTTGATAGTGCAAACAGCATTCTGGCGGCTAAATCTTTGCATATCCTAGTTATTGTCTTAAGATACATTTCTGGATGTGGAATTGTTGGGTCCAGGCATATACACCTTTTCAAGGCTTCTTATCAATAGTGCCCCCTAAATTCCAGAAATACTGTATTGTGACAGGAAAACAGTGATAATTTCTCTATCCTTCACCAGTGATGTGAATACTGTTGTTTTTTAACATCTGCCAATTTAACAGGTGACAAAGCAAATGCCATTGTTTTAACTGGATTTTTTTTTATTACTAAGACGTAAAAGGTCTTTAAAAATGGTTATTTGGCAGTCACTTTCCTTCTTCGTAAAATGCCTGTTTTTATATGGGGTAGTAATTTTTTTTCACTCAGCACATATTTTCTGAGCATTGCCCATGTGCCACAAACGAACCTAGATGTTGGGGATATATTAACAGACAGACAGACAAAAATCCCTGCCCTCCTGGAGCTTACAATCTAGCATCAGTCTATATTCTTAACGTGGAAAGGATATTGACCATTTTATCGTATCATGCAACTGTTTTCATCTTCCGTCTGTCATGTGCAGGCAGATGTGTGTATTTAGAAGAAAGGAGTAAGTGGGGGCAGAGAGGGATAGAATATCAGGGGTGGACCAGAACTCTGCAATATAATCCATTCATTTCATCCATGAGGAACTGGAGGAGGCCCACAAAAGGAAAAAGACTTGGCCAAGTTCACAATAGACTAGAGACCAAGAGCCATCCCAGATTCCAGGGCAGTTATCTAGTTCAGATCACTGAAAACAAAATTCTCTTTACTTCACTATCTTTATTTCACTTGTTGATTCTGCATTATATAAATAACAGCTAACTTTTCTGAGGTTGGGGCGGGGGGCGGGGGGGGAATGCCAAGCAAAGACTAAGCACTGTGTGTGCTAAATTCCTAGAACTCCCCCTCGGAGACAGGCCCAAGCATCATCTGTTAAACAGATGGGCGAACCAAGGCTTGGAACACGTAGGTAACCCAAGGGCTTCATAACTAGTGTTTGGCAAACCCTGACTCAAATCCAGGTGACGCAGGATTTTTCACCACGATACCCGGGATTTGTCCTCTCGCTGCTTCAAAGAAGAAGAGGTGGACGCAAAATGAGCGGCAGGCAAAAATTTATTAGAGTACAAACACAGAAAGGAAGACTAGTATGAAATCTCTCTTTACAGAGAGGGGACATTCGAAAGTGAACGCCCACGACTACAGCCAAGGAGGTTCTTTCATGAGGTTCTTGCCAGCACCCCCTTCCCTCTCCCCTGGTTCCTTCTCGGGTTCGACCCTTATGGGCTGGATAACGCTAGGTGCTGGGTTGTCCATTCCTCAGTGGTTCGACTCCATTGTGTGAGGAGTCAGACGGCCATAGTGTCCCCTTGTTGTATGTCCCTAAGTTGTATGTCTCTAAGTTGTATGGTTTGGCTAGGTATTTTGCTTGTCAAATTCCTGAGGGGATCCTGAGGAGGAGTGGGTGATGTCTGCTACCTTCTTAAGAGGGACCTTAAGCCCCAGGGGGTTTGCTGTAGTTCAATGCTCCCAGAATTTGTTTTTCCCCACCCAGGGACCTCAGGTCCTAATCTTTCCCTGTCCGTTTTTTTTTTTTTTATCCTATCTCCCTATCCTATCTCCTGTCTCCAAAGGCTGCCACCATGCTATGCCCATCTCCGGTATGTTCCTAAGAAATCTGTCGGTGTGAGAAATGTGCTGGGAAAAGAGAGATTTAAGAACAAAGAAAAGCAAGTGAGGTGGTCACATTCTGAACTGCTGCAGACAGCAACTGCTGTCATTGCACATGCGCAGTCCCGGTGAAAGAGCCTTGGAGATTCAGCCCTGAGGTCACACCGCACCGACAGACTGGGGTGAGTTTTCAGCGGACTCAGCCTGCCCATTTCATTCTTTTCCTCCTCTGCTCATCTGTGGGCTGGCCAGTGCCTCCAGTTGTTTCCCCTTCTCTTCCCAAACATTTCTGATTCCTCTGTCGTATTGAAGTCTAAAGGATATGACAACAAAGTAAGAGTCATTCACCCCACCAGCATGTGACATTTGCATTCTCAAACAAGTCAGGATCTCAGACTAAAGGGATTAAGCACTAATTGCCAATTCCAGGCATCCTCTTACTTTCCTGATAAGAGACTTGCAGTTTCTTTGTTTCTTTGTCCCCCTTCCTTCCCCTCTCTTCCCCCCACCACCCTCGCTCTTTCCTTCCCACTCTTTTTAAAGTGGAGCTTGTCGTTAGATCCAGTTATCCCAGCACCTGAGCAGGCCTACGTTTACGGCTATTCCTTTTGCCAGAATTTTGACATTCCATCGAAGCACATGTCCAAACGAAGACAAGGATAAGATCAGGGGAGTGGGACTGAGCGTGGGCATTAGAGACTCATCTATTCCCTTCTCACCATGTGGAGGAGCCTCTCTACCAGCCTTTCCCACTCATGCCTCTTCTCACGCAAGAGCTCTTTCTGCTCCCTTAGCCACCCAGCCCGTCCACCTGTGCATGTACCACCTCAAAGCGGGAGAAGCCACAGCAGGTGGAAGATCGTCGGTGATGTACAGGAAGAGTGGCTCACGGTCTCTATGGTCAAGTGCCAGCCAAAGTCTGCAGTCAGGATGTTCTGCCGGAAAGCAGAAGAGTCCCAAAGGTTTCAGCTCAGACGTATGGAAGCTGCAGTTAACAGCGACGTACTTCGTAGCCAAAGGGACAGAAGACCTGTTGGGCAATAGAAGATTATAGGTTGGTGGAGCGCATGAAGATTTGTTAGTTTTACTACAGCCTTATAAAAAGCTACTATTTCTTTAGACCTGATCATTGATGTTACTTTATTCACTGTGCATAAAGGACTTTTGGAACCTATGAAAACCTAATGCTGATAAATATTTTAGTGACTTTTTATCATTATGAAGAAGTATTTATGAAGTGCCTAGCTGTCTGTAGTGCTTTCTCAGGTCTTACGTGTGAGGAGAGCCAAACAGATACAATCTGGGCACTCCAAAAGCAAACATTTTGAAACAGGCCAACTCAAAGGACATTCAAGCCACAGAGTCAGTATGTACAGAAGCAAGGGCAAATGATCTCAAGCACAAATGTAACTGGCATGCAGTGAGGCAAGAAGGAGCTAAAGGATGTAGAAGTGCTGAAAAAGCACATTTTGTCGAGAAAGGCAGCAGTTTTATGTTTGAGGCAGCTTTGGCCTATTGAGTTCCACCATCTTGTTTCTTGAGAAAAGAAGGACAGTTTTGTTTTTGCTTTTGTTTTTGTTTTTTTGAGTGACCAGAAAAAAATATAGTGTAGTCTGTTCTTGGAGGATAGTGTTCCAGGGGATGATTATCATAGGAATGACAAGTGTCTGTCCACCTTCTCTTGAAGTGCCAGACAATCTTGTTATGGGTGCCTGGTAGTGGGGACAGATCAAAGGATGTGGCTGTGCTGTCTGAGGTCAGATGGCGGAGGGGACCAGAAGGAAGATGTGACCAAGAAGTCCATCAAATGACTATATATGAAGGTAGCGGTAGGACTCGTAGAAGAGAAGGCAGGCTGAGACTCATCCTCTGATGGCCAAGTAACTAATAAAAGATATGCCCTCGGGACACAAAGACAAAGAAAACCAGAGGCAAGGCCAAGAAGCAACAATGAACAATGAACGTAGGGAAACTTCACACACATAACAACAAGCGTGTGGGACAAGCCACAGACTAGGAAAAGATATTGTCCAACACAAATTTTTAGGAATTTATGACCCAAATTTATAAAGAAGTCCTTTGGAGAACACCAATAAAAAGATAACCCGGTAGAAAAAAAAAGGCAAATGATATGAACAGGCATTTCACAGAAAAAGAAAATAGCTTTTACAACAGAAAAAAAAATTAAGAATTTTTTTTCAAAATACCAAGTACCAGCAAGGGTATAGAGCAGTTAAAGTGCTTACGCTTCACTGATATGACTGTAAATCGTATATACCAAATGGCATACCCATTTGAAAAGCAATCTGGTAGTAACTTTTTAAAGTTATATAGATGCATACCCTTTGAACCAGCAATATCATTCCTAGGTATATAACCTAGAAAAATACTTGCACAAGTGAATCAAATAGAGATTTCTAAGAATGTTCTAGAAATATTGGACTTCCTAGCAAAACTTGGGGCAAAAACATCAGCAATAAAATGAGAATATAAAATTGTGAAATATGCAATCAACGGAATATTACACAGGAGTGAAAAATCAGTGAGCGATAGCTCTATGCAGCAACCTGCATGAATCTTGGAAACATAATATTGAGTGAAATAAAGCAAGTTGTTTAAGCGTCTTTATTGTGTGGTACTATTTTTTGAAAGCTCAAAAACCAGCAATGGATACATATGTTGTAAAATATGGAAAAAAAAAAAAGCATGAGACCAGCCCGAAGCATTTGAGAAAGTGGAGGAACCACTGTAGGTTTCAGACAGATACAGACATAGATTGAAAGCTAATACAGTGGCGTCTGGGTGGCTCAGTCGACTCTTGGTTTCAGCTCAGGTCATGATTTCAAGGCTGATGGGATCACTCTTAGTGCAGAGCCTGCTTGGGATTCTCTCTCTCTCCCTCTCTCTCCTCCCCTGCTCACGTGCTTTCTCTGTCTCTTTCTCTCTCTTTAAAAATAAGTAAATCAACTTAAAACAAAATTTTTAAGCTAATACAGATATGTAGGACCTTTGTTTCCGTCAGCAAGTCTTTTTACTCTTTTGAGCATCATTTGTCATAACGTAACGTAATGTAATTTAACAGAGCATAACGCAAGAGTTTTAATGATAGTTATTAACCCAATTTAGTAGTTAAAGCTTAGGAATAGTTAAAGAAATAAATAGCTAAACTAGTTAAATAAATAGTGAAGGTAGTTTAAGTGCATAAATAATTTATGCTGTTCATTCTGGAATCCTTGGACACAGAAGATGGCCATTTTGGTCATGTCATTCAAGAAGGCGATGAAAAGGCAGAACTGAGGACTTGGCTTCTGGACATTGTGATTGCATCATTTACCAATCCTTTGGTGGAGTAGTCCCAGTGACCAAATTGAATCCTACCTGAATATACATCATGTATTGATAGAGTTCATTTACTAGGTGGAAAACTCCAAAATATTTTTCCTTTAGTACTATCTTAGTTCCCAATCTTTTGTTGACAAGACCCCAATTTAAAGAACTCCATTTGTGGGGCGCCTGGGTGGCTCAGTCGGTCAGGCGTCCGACTTCAGCTCAGGTCGCGATCTCGCGGTCCGTGAGTTCGAGCCCCGCGTCGGGCTCTGGACTGATGGCTCAGAGCCTGGAGCCTGCTTCCGATTCTGTGTCTCCCTCTCTCTCTGCCCCTCCCCCGTTCATGTTCTGCCTCTCTCTCTCTGTTCAAAAATACATAAACGTAAAAAAAAAATTCACAGAACTCCATTTAGGATTAAAGTACTAATACTGAAACCCAGCTAGACCAAAAGACCACGTGACACCAAGGCCTGGGGACACTTGTTGAGTCTTCGAGTTTTGCAGTTTCACAGCCAGTGTCCAAATGGGTAGTATGTATCATTTATGTCTTGCCAGGTAATTCATAATTATACAAGCAAAGAAGAAAAGTTCAATATAATATAACTCACATTGATTTTTGGGGGCTACGCTATAAAAGCTTGATGTTAATATATAGGAAAGAAATTCTCAATATCCCCCAAACATTTGGTTGTTCTAATAAACGATCCTTAAAGTTTTGAAATCGCCTGATTGTTCTCACAGGTCTTAGAGAGTTTGAAACCCATTTTTATTAGGAATCATGATTCAGACTCCTGGCAGACAGCTTTGTGAGTAAAATGACCTCTCTATAAATATTACTGCTGAGTCAAAACTAACTGGAACAAGTGAATAGATTTGTGGTTTTCTCCATAGAGACTTGGAAAACCCCAGGTTTTATGCCAGTCTAATTATAGATTTTGACTTTCTCAAGGTACTAATCAAAGGTTGGCCCCTACACTGATCTAATGGAGCCATGTTTCAAAGGCCACAGAAATGGGCAGGTCATTTAAAGTGCCATGGAATTAATGAGTGTAAATCCATGTATCTTTGCAGGCAAGAAGGTATTTTCTATCCGGTGAGGGTCTGGAGCAATGAAGTGTGTCACACATAATAAAAACCAGTTGCAGAGAGGGTTTGAATTCTCGTTAGTCTAGTGTAAACATGTTGATAACAGAAGTTTCAGGTGAACGACCCAAAGAAAGAGAAGACACAGTAACTACTTTGCAGTGACAGAAGAAAATAGTTATTAGCATTATTCTGAATAAAGAAAACAGTCCTGGGACCCCAGAAAGCCTTTCTTCCTAAAGTGTAACATGGCTGACTGTATGATTGAAAAGCAGGTGTTTGGGCCCGTACCGCGACGCTAAGCTATCCTGGCACACAAGTTACGAAGACAATGGGGGGAACGTTGGTTATGAGTTCGGTTCCAGCCTGGGTGTGAATTCTAATTCTATCTAAAGGACTTTGAGGAATTTGCTTCACCTCCTTGTGGTTCAGTTTCCTTTTCTGTAATTATCGCCCAGGGTCATCCGATTATATAAAAACATGTGTGCGCCCCAATGAGATATCACCGCATACCTGTCACAATGTCTGCTGTAAAAATACAAGATGTAACAATTGCTAGCCAGAACGTGGAGAAAAGGGAACTTTTGTACACTGGTGTGGGAACGTAACCTGGTATACCCACTATGGAAAATAGTACAGAGAGTCCTCAAGAAATTAAAAATATAACTCCATATGATATAGCGATCCCACTTCTAGGTATATATCCAAAGGGAATGAAGTCATTATCGTGAAGAGATAATCTGTGTTCCCATCTTCTTAGCAGTAGTATTCACGATACCAAGGTATGGAAACAATCTGGGTGTTCATTGATAGATGAACGGACAAAGCAGATGTAGTACCTATGTCCATGGGATATTATTCAGCCTTTAAAAAGGAGGAATATTTGCAACAGGATGGAATGGATCTGGAGGGCATGTTGCTGAGTGAAATGGCCAGAGAGAAAGACAAGAGTAGGAATCATATGTAGAATCTAAAAAAAAGCATTTGGACTCAGTAAAAAATACATGAGGTAATGAATATGTTGATTAACTCAGTGGGGGAATCCTTTTACAATGCATAATTATATCAAATTATCATGTATACTTTAAATAGCTTACAATTTTATTTGTTAATTATACCTCAACAAAGTTAAAAAATGAATTGATAGTTGAAAAGCTCATGTATGTAACATTTAGCATTTAGCCTGTTAAATGCTCAAAAAAGGGGGAGGAGAAATCTTATTGTAACTAAAGAAACAGAGGGTTAAGCTTAAGAAGACTCTCGTGATTGGGGCACCTGGTGGCCCAGTCCGTGAAGCGTCCAACTTTGGCTCAGGTCATGATCATGCCCTCTGTGAGTTTGAGCCCCACATCGGGCTCTGTGCTGACAGCTCAGAGCCTGGAGCCTGCTTCTGACTCTGTGTCTCCTTCTCTCTCTGCCTCTCTCTTGCTCACACTGTGTCTCTCTCTCTCTCAAAAAAAAATAAACATTAAAATTTTTTTTAAAAAAAAAGAAGACTCTTTTGATATACTTTCCATCCTCAATGGTAGTAGTTAGCTTCTTTTTAAAAAAATTTTTTAATGTTTATTTGTTTTTATTAAAAAATGTCTTAATGTTTATTTATTTTTGAGAGAGACAGAGTGCGAATGGGGAAGGGTCAGAGAGAGAGGGGGACACAGAATCCAAAGCAGGCATCAGGCTCTGAGCTGTCAGCACAGAGCCCAACGCGGGGCTCGAACCCATGAACCGTGAGATCCATGACCTGGACAGATGTAGGATACTTAACCGACCGAGCCACCCAGAGGCTCCAGTAGTTAACTTCATTTAGGAGGTTGTGCAGTTGCTCTGAGGACTTGAATATCACAGGATTAACATCTATGTTGGGAATCTTTACTAATTTTCTTACTTTCAATGTCTGTTATTCCCCCTTTAGTAAGTTTGGCTACATCTCACTACCTTTTTTCTTAACGTATTTGAAATCAGCCACCAGAAATCATTCTGTAGTCATCACCCAGATTATATAGTGGAGGTCTGATAATTACATACCTGGGCAAGAATAGCATCTCCCAGCCACCCACTTTCCTGACGGTCACCTTTGGAAATGAGCCACCATGTTGTTTTTTTCAGACCACCATTTACCCGGCATTTTTCCTCAAAGATACAAACCCGTAGGTTAGTTTATGATGTTAACTGTGGCAGATGGCAATGACAATAATTTTGTATCCTAACAACGAGCTCTGCTATCTGTCAGGCAGAATGACTATCTTTTGGACAATCAGTTGGGCAATTTCCCAAATGATAAGCAAGTAAAGGAACTTGTCACAAAATGTAAATGCAGATCCCCAGAACTCTATGGGGGGAAAAAAGACACTCAGAAGAACTCTGTGTCCTCAACAGGGGTAAAGAGAATGGAGCTACATAATGAGAACACAAATCCCTGGACTCATCTCTCGTTTTCCATAATTCATAGACTTGCTCTTTAGCATCAGATTTGTGGCCATGCACAAAGGTCAGAGCTAAAGAGTACAAAATGTGTAAATCTGAGGGCGGAAATTCTTTTTCCCCATTACTTATTTATCAAACAGGTTGACGTCCGAGAGAAAGCTTGGGTGCTGGTTGGCCTTTCTTCCTCCTGTGCAAATAATCATCCCTGAGTCCTGCCTTGTTAACCTTTTCTGTTTATTTCTGCTTCCCTGCGATTTCGTAGAACAGTTGCCAGTTAATCACAAATATGTTAAAAGATTTCTTTTTAATCTAGCTGTCTTCACTGTTTTGTGGGATCTATGCGGACAGTTACACCACTTCTGTAAAGTGTCCAATTACGCTCCCTGCAGGGAAAACCAAGAGATCAGCCGTTGACTTTGCTTTTGTCTAAGGTATCAAATGTGAAAGCAAATCAGGTATCCAAAAATCAAAACTAAAATTAAGACTAATAAAACGGAGCTTTGACTTTTCTCATCACAGACTCATTTATACTTAATGACACAGACCGACGGGATAGGTGATTGTTATAATCTCTCTTGGAATAGATTTTAAAAATGGCTGATCCATCCCTCCTTTCAGGATAGGCAAATGGGCACCAAGACAATAGAGAAATAAGAGGCTGTTCATGCAGTTATACATTAATTTGTCTGTAGTATTGGCTCGCTTGGAAGGCCAGAGAGAGACGTGCGAGCCGGCGTTACTTAAATGTGTCAGCATATAAAGTCATCGTACGTTATTGTGCTCACAGGGCTCTCTCTGCCAGATCAAACACGTGAAACATCAGAAAAACAACGCCAGAATTTTCTTTCCGAAAACTCCACCCACTTTGCTTTAATCAGAAAGAGACTATTTTCGTAATACAATTTATAGAACCCTTCTCTCTCCTTGGATGTACACGCTTCCTCTTTCTGTTTACAGACACTCCCCCAAGTTGCAGACATACAATTTATTAATACCTCTTCCCAGATGAATGCTTCCTACCTATCCCCTCCTCTCCCCACACCTGTTCCTTTCCTCCTCTCACTCTTGCTCACTTACTACCAGCTGGACACGAGCTTGGCTGTGGAGGGGTTGTAGCGCCACCTGAAGGCGGGCACACCAAACTATCATAACCATTGTCTTCTCTACCTCTGCTTCTTTTCCCCTCCAAAGATTCTTTTTATGCACATATTTTTAGCACCTTTTCTAACCTTTTTCTTAGTCGAAGTTGTCCTTCCCACCCCCAGCTCGGAACCCGGGGAAATTTTAACCACCACAAGAAATAAAACAGTTGTATTCATGGAGCACTTCCTTTTCTTGGAGAGGCTCTGAGTGATTTATATTGACTTTGTATTATTAAACGCTAGATCTTATTGTAGTTTAAATACATTTACTCACTTAAAGGAAATTAACTAAGCAAGCAATTCATATAATTCATGTAATCCTCCTCCCAAATTTTACATATGGCTTGATCGTCCATTTGAATGTATTATAAACTTTTGGGGGAAACCACAGGTAAGTATGATAATGTACGAAGGAAAACTAAATCATAATATTATCCTCTCCCCCCCGCGGCCACACACAGAAATGCCTACTGTAGTGACATCATCTGAAATATAAGTGTCTTCTGCCTTACAAATAAATAGGTTAATAGACTCCTTCTTCACATGAGCGAGTCAGCTTTGCTAGTTTGTCCTTTTTTATTCCTCAGATCCAGCACCACAGGATTCAAATCTCTGTGGACAAGTGTTTGTAAATGAATCACAAATGCAGCATATATGTCGAGTCAGCACGCTGAGCGGGCTGGAGCTCCAGTTCTACTCTGGCAATTATGTGCAACAAAGGAACTCTTCCTGCCTAAACCAAATACGGCACACTCACAGGTACCACACAGCCATGGTCAGCTCTTCCCCATTCACATCAAAACACTAGGCTTGGCCAGAACACTGTATGTTGGCTTGAAAAACTGTTATAAAAGTTCTATGCCAGTAAAATGATACCAGATCTTACCAACGCTCCCATGCAGTGCCATTATTTTCTTTTGAAAATATGTGTATACATTTTATCTATAAAATGCTATCCTAAGAGTTACAATTCTGTAAACCTTCCCTTAGGCAAAAGTCTAATCTTTCATGAAATGGCTTTTCCCTAAGCTAAAAAGGAGAGAAGGGTCCAAAAATTACTTTCAAAGAGGGACAAAAGTCTCAAGGTGTTTGCATCAATTAACAGGTTTGTTTGAAACTGGATCAACCCTGTAGGCCACCGACCATTATTTACATTTTGTCAGGTTTGGGCGTAGGGCTAGTATATGGCAAAAGGGGGAAAGTCAGGAATACTCCTTGGAATAGAGGAATCTTGTATAACTACTGAATATTGTGGTAGACCAGAACTATACTTGGCACAAAGTATTTTCAAGGTATTTTCCATGCCTGTTTTCTGTAGGGGTAGGAAGGAAGGGAAGTCTCACCTTAAGACATGTCCCCACGATTCTGCTGGCAACAATGGACCTTGAGCTGGAGGAAGAAGTGAAGGAATCTGAGTAGACTGGGGTACAGGTTCTCCTTTTGGGAAAAAAGACAGCCCTTAGGAGGAGCTTCTTATGGCGATTGCTCTGCCCTAATGCTCTATTTGGAAAAGCCACTGGTAATTTGATGAATATTCAGTTTCGTTCTGGAGACTTTACCCTTCTTGAAATGTGAGAGCTCAGGTTTTCATCTAGTTCTGATAGATTAGATTTCTCCTTTTTTTTCAATTTTTTTTCTCTAAAATCTATTTCTTGGGAATAACACAGTTGAACTGTGTAGGTTTTCATTGGTGGTCTCCAGCCTTGATGGTCTTGCTGACTCTTTACAAAACGTGGCCTTTTCTAAAGATGATTCTAGAACATCATATCTCTTTTAACATGGTTAAGCTTTTAAGGAACAATGTATTTCCTTCCAATTAGTCTAGGTTGTATAGCAAGCTTTTTTTTTCCGCTTTCTCTATATAATTGGTTTTCACAGAGTAAAACTTTCTGCTCCCAAAAAGAAAGAGACCGATGCAATTTCTGTTAATTGCTACTTACGCTATCATTTCCCAAGAAAATGCACAGATATGAGGACTAGGACTCTTGATTTCAGACACCCAACCTTGTGTAGTTTGTCTAGGAGATGCCAAGCACAACACCAGGACAGGCCACAGCCCTTCACGGCCCTAGAGTCAACCACAGAGCTGCCTTGGACACCATCGCCTGACTGTTGAGCCACAAATCCCCCCAAAACACCCCCACCAGTCTTCCAAGAAACCAACCTGGGTGTCTGCATAGTCTTCCTTTGTGAAGTGTCTTTCCGAGTGTTTTCCCCAACTTTTTTTAACTTTCAATTTTTTTCCATCATTTCAAATGTATGGGAAAAGTTACAAGAATCGTACATGAAACTCCCATATATAACCTTTACCCAGATTCAACCATTCTGTACGCATTGCCCCATTTTCCTCGCCCTTTCTCCCTCCCCTTTTCGCTCTCACTCCCTCTCCATTTGAGATTGGAAATATCAGGATCCCTCCCACCCAGTACTTTAACCTTGGCTTTAAAGAAAAGAGATTCTCTTATGTAACATATATGTAATTGTCAAAATCAAGACATTTAATTCAATACTGATACATTTTCTAACGTACAGTGCAAATGAATACTTAAATTTATTAATCATCCCAGCAGTGTCTTTTATGGATCCACATAGGTGTGTGTGTGTGTGTGTGTGTGTGTGTGTGTGTGTGTGTGTGTAACATGTTATATAACAAATTTCCAGTCCAGGATCTAACTGATAAGGGTGCATTGTATTTAGTTACCATGTGTCTAAAGTTTCCTTAATATGAACGGTTCTTCAGCCTCTGTCTTGATGTGAATATTTTGGAGACTACCATCCAGGTATGGTATAGAAAATAACTGAGTTCAGGATTGTCTCATATTTCCCCATTATTAGATTTTGAATATGGCTTTTTTTGTTTGTTTGTTATTTTTGTTTGGGGGGGTTGTTTTTTTTTCTTTTTGGTCGGGAATACCTCTGAAGCATTGTGCCCTTCTCAATGGGTAACTTCAGGAGACATGTAACGTCAGTTGGTCCTGACATTGGTGACAGTGATTTGGATTATTTGGTTAAAGTGGTAACAGATAAATCTCTACCCAGTTTCCTTTGGTAAATAACAAATAACTTGTGGGGAAATACCTCAAGACTATGCAAATATCCTCTTCCTCACAGAACCGTCACTTAATCGTTCTAGCAAGAATTAATGTTTCTCTAAATCTATCCTTCCTTTGCTATTTATAAGTTGGCATTCTACCTTAAGGCAGACGTTTCCTTTGCCCTATTTGTTTTCTTGTTTGTGCGTTTATTATTTGCATCAGAATGGACTTGTAAATTGTTTTATTCAGTAGATTATAATCCATTATTGTCATTATTTAATTTATATTCTTATTTTGTCATAGACTGTTCATTCCTTGAGACTCTCCTTAACATTGTAACACAAAAAAAGTTACAGAAATTTCACTTGCTTTCAAACCTGCTGCATCCCTGCAAGGAACCTTTCATTCAAAGAGCCCTGGTTCCGTTTAGAAGAAAAGGGTATTTGGAACCAAGACCTCAGCATTAGGTATGCTCCTGGCCGTGGGTGACCTATTGTTTCCAGGTTCTCTCATTAGAAAGATTTAGGAATTTGTGAAATTTAGGAAATTTACACACACACACACACACACACACACACACACACACCTACCTATATTTATCTCTTTAAGATCATGGGTTCACACTGATAACTCCAACCCCAAATCAACACAATGGATATGCTCTCTATTTTCATATATACAACTCTGTACTTCAACACTGACAAGCTCATTATTTTAAATATATCCACTCATTTGTTCAAGTCTAGAAAATACACAAAGCAGTTGAAATTGCTAACCCATAATACAAGTGATACAAAAAAGTAAACCTATTAATAATAATAATTCATTTTTAATGTTCTTAAAAAGGTAATATAAAGACATAGACACCGTGAAATCCCCTGCATGCATGTACCTGTGTCAAGAACAAAGAAAATATTCATATCCTGATAAAACTAGCTCATGCCCCTTCCCAACCAACCTTCCCACTTGCCTTTTTTCCCCTGTGCATTGGTGTTGCTGGTTTGAATTCATATAAATGGCGTCACATAGTCCGTATTTCTTCTGTGTGTGCCTTCTTTGGCTCAGCATGATATTTTCGAGAATCATCTATGTTACCGTGTATGTCAATAGTTTGTTCCTTTTTGTTAATAATTACCAGCCCGTTCTACGAATAAAGTAGAAATTCTTCAACCATCCTTCTGTTGCTAGGCTGTGGAGTTTTCACTATTATGAAGAAAAGATCTAAGAACATTCATGTACCAGAATTTTTATGGACAGGGTTTTTTTATTTCTTTTGAGAAAACGTCTACGAGTAGAATTGCTGTGTCATAGTGGACATGTATTTCTCTCTTTTCAGGAAACTATCAAAATATTTTCCAAAATAATTGGACCATTGTACTCTTCTATCGCCAGGGTAGCAAAACTCCAACTCGACATCCTTGCCAACACGGATTAATGTTGGCCATTCTAACGAGTTTCTAGTGGTCAGATATCTGGTTGTGGTTTTTTTTTTTTAATTTTTTTATTAACATTTATTTATTTTTTGAGAGTCAGAGAGAGACAGAGCATGAGCAGGCGAGGTACAGAGAGAGGGAGACACAGAATTGGAAGCAGGCTCCAGGCTCTGAGCTGTCAGCACAGAGCCAGATGCGGGGCTCGAACCCACAAAACCGTGAGATCACGACCTGAGCCAAAGTCAGTCGCCCAACCGACTGAGCCACCCAGGGGCCCCTGGTTGTGGTTTTAATTAGCATTTCTCTGAAAACTAATAATTTTCATCATGATCTCATATGATTACTGATCATGTCTTAATAGGATTTGTATATCTTTCTCCTTGAAGTGCTTGTTTAAATCTTTTGCCCAACTTTAGTGCTTTGGTCTTTTTTATATTGAGATATTAAAGCTTTTTTTTTTAATTTTCTGGATATGGGTGCTTTTAAAAGATATATGCTTTGCAAATGAAGTTACCATTAAATGTTTAGCTGTGGTCTTGTCTTCATTTTTCTTATAGTGTTTTATGACCAGCAAAGTTTTTCATTGTGATGAAACCTCATTTATCATTGTTGCTTTTATGGATTTTTTTCCTGTTCTTCCTATGAATTTATTGTCTGTTCCTGGTTTGCAAACAAATTCTGTAATGTTTTACTTTAGAAACTCCTACATTCTTTTCTTTTAATTTTTTTAAAGTTTACTCATCCTTTGAGAGAGAGACAGAGCATGAGTGGGGGAGTGGAAGAGAGAGACAGAGACACATAATCCGAAGCAGGTTCCCTGATCTGAGCTGTCAGCACGAAGCCCAATGCGGGACTTGAACCCATGAACTGCAAGTTCATGACGTGAGATGAAGTCAGACGCTTAACTGACTGAGGCACCCAGGCGCCCCTAGAAGCTCTTACATTCTTGAATTTCACCTAGGTAATAATCAAAGCTCATTTATTTGCACATTGTTATCTAGTTTGTCTAGCACCATTTGTTGAAAAGACCATCTTTTCTCTGTTAAATTATCTTTGCACCTTGATCAAAAATTAATTGTTCCTCATGTGCAAAATGTCAATATTCCTCTCTGTCCACTTTTGGACCCTAGTCTGGCCAAGTAATCAATTTGTCTATCCATAAACTACAGTCACACTATCTAGATTACTATAAATTTATAGCAAGTCTTGAGATAAAGTAGTTTAAAGTGTACGACCTTCCTATTCTTTGTCAACACAACTTGACTAGAATCTCAAGCAGGCTCCACACTGTCAGTGCAGAGCCCCATGTGGGGCCTGAACTCAAGAACCACAAGATCATGACCTGAGCTGAAATCAAGAGTCGAACACTTAACCGGCTGAGCCACCCAGGCAACCCTGGCCTGGAATTTTCTATGTGGAAAGGTTTTTAATTATGAATTCAACATTTTAGCAAGTATATTTCTATTCAAATTTTCTTTCTGCTCTTTCCCTTTCTCTTTCTGATCAGTCCTGCTATGGGATTATCATTTTATTTATTTACTTATTTATAAATTTTGTAAATATCTATTTATTATTCAGAGACAGAGACAGAGCGCGAGTGTGGGAGGGGCAAAGAGAGAAGGAGACACAGAATCTGAAGCAGGCTCCAGGCTCTGAGCCGTCAGCACAGACCGCAAGATCATGACCTGAGCTGAAGTCAGACTCTTAACCGACTGAGCCACCCAGAATCCCCAATGGGCTTATCGTTTTATTTTTTTTTAATTTTTTTTTCAACGTTTATTTATTTTTGGGACAGAGAGAGACAGAGCATGAATGGGGGAGGGGCAGAGAGAGAGGGAGACACAGAATCAGAAACAGGCTCCAGGCTCTGAGCCATCAGCCCAGAGCCTGACGCCGGGCTCAAACTCACAGACCGCGAGATCGTGACCTGGCTGAAGTCAGACGCTTAACTGACTGCGCCACCCAGGCGCCCCTGGGCTTATCGTTTTAAAAAGTCTTTTCCAAGAACCAACTTTTTTGTTGATGTTCTCCATTGTTTGTTTCCTATTTCACTAATTTTTGCTCTTATCTTAATCATATCCTTTCTGTGCTTACTTGGATTTTAATGTGTTCTTTTTCTAGTTTATGAAGTTGATCACTTAGATCACTGACTTTAACATTTTATTCTTTTGGAACATAAGCCTTTAAAGCTACCGAGGTCTGCCTAATCATCCCTTTATCTGTATCCCACAAATTGTAACATGCTGTGTTTTAATCATACTTCTGTTCCAAATATTTTCCAAATTCTGTGTGATTTATTCTTAATCCCATGGGTTTCTTTTTAATGTGATTTTGAATTTCCAATTATTTGTGATTTTCCTGGGTTTTTTTTTATTAATTTCTAAGTTAATTGTGGTCTGATCAGATAACACACTTAGTAACATTGCAATCCTGTGAAATTGATTGAGAAATTTTATGGATTATGGTTTGGTATAGCTTGGTGATTTTGTGTTTGGAAAGAATGTGCATCCTGCAGTTTTTTGGGTATAGTTTTTTTTCTAAATATGGTGACTATGTTAACTAGTTATAATGCTATTTATGTCTTTTACATCCTTTCAAAATTTTGTTCATGTCTTCTATTGTTAACTGAGAGAGGTATATTAAATTATGTAGCTATGATTGTAGATTTGTCTACCCCTACTTTCTTAACTCATTCTTTACTTCATATGTTTTGAAGCTCTGTTGTTGAATGCATATACATTTTTTTTTAATTTTTTTAACGTTTATTCATTTTTGAGAAACAGAGTATGAGCGGGGAAGGGGCAGAGAGAGAGGGAGACACAGAATCCCAAGCAGGCTCCAGGCTCTGAGCTGTCAGCACAGAGCCCAACACAGGGCTTGAATTCGTGAACTGCAAGATCATGACTTGAACCGAAGTTGGACGCTCAACCGACTGAGCCACCCAGGTGCCCCTGAGTGCGTATACATTTTAAGATTATTATGTCTCCATGATGAATTGACCCTTGTATCATGACAAAATATTCCTCCTTATTTCTGACATTTATAGGACATTTTTCTATTTTATTATCCCTGCTATGTATGAAATATTTCTATATTTTTGTCATTTAATTTGTCTGATACTAATAAAGTGAGTCCAATATTTTTATGATTTGCGTTATTTTTCAATCCATTTCCTTTCACTCATTTTGATATTAAAATGTCCCTTTTAAACAATACACGTTTAGGTTTTGCTTATTTTTATCCAGTATTATTATTCGTGCCTTTATATTGGGGTGTTTACTACATTTACATTTAATATAATCATTGATGCGTTGAAGTATTCCATATTGTTGTTTTTCACTTTTCCCATCTATTCTTGGTTTTTTGGTTTCTCTTTTCTCGCTTTCTTTGCATGATCCCTATATTTTTATTATTACATGTAATCTCCTCTTTGAGCTTCTTAGCTCTACCTTTAGTATAATTTTACATCTACGGTCTTTTACTATAGCTTAATTCTTTATATTTATCTTCCTCTGTGTGATTTCTGTCTCTTTACTAGACTCGGACCAATTATCCTGTTTTCACATTTATTGATCTTTGTTTGCTGGTGTTCAGTTTGTTGTTCAACCCACCTAACACAATATTCATTCCATATATCGTATTTTGCAATGCTAAAATTTCCATTTTTATTATCTTTATTTCTTGGTTGGGATTCCTTATATGTCTACTCATTATCTCTCTCTCTCTCTCTCTCTCTCTTTTTTTTTTTTTTTTTGCTTCTTTATATGTGTCTAAAAATTTTAACTTATATGCTAAATACTATTGGTGCCACATGTTTAAATTTCTGTATTCCGGGGCGCCTGGGTGGCTCAGTCGGTTAAGCGGCCGACTTCGGCTCGGGTCATGATCTCGCGGTCAGTGAGTTCGAGCCCCGCGTCGGGCTCTGTGCTGACAGCTCAGAGCCTGGAGCCTGTTTCAGATTCTGTGTCTCCCTCTCTCTGACCCTCCCCCATTCATGCTCTGTCTCTCTCAGTCTCAAAAAATAAATAAACGTTAAAAAAATTTTTTTTTTAATAAAAAAAAATAAATTTCTGTATTCCATTGTCTTTCTTTAAGGAATGTTGTCTTTTGTTCTGGCATGCTTTACCCTGTTGACATTTGTTTTGAACCTTTGATATATTATATCTAGGGCTATCACTGGCCTACTCATCAGGGAGAGCCTTTTTGAGATCTCAACTCCCACTCTGGCTACTTGAAAGCTTGTACCTTCCAGCACTTACTGACAAATGCTATATGTTTTTTTTCTTTTCTTTTTTCTTTTCAGTTTATAGCCTCCAAGTAGCTATTCTCTACCAGATCTGACCATTCCATACATCGCCAGCTTGGTATTTGGACAACGATTCAAGAGGTCCCATGCAGTTTTCTGGAGTTCTTCTCTATACAACTTCCTTCTCCGTGAGAACCTGCCCCCCCACAGCTACCTCATCTGCCTTGATACAAATCTCTGTTCTACCCAAAGAGACTACTGCTCTCCATTTGGGCTCAATTCCCAGTGCTAGATTTGCAAAGAGCTGTTAGACAGAAAGCTGAAGTTAATCTTGAGCGACCTTAAGTGTTTCCATTCTTTCGAAACTCACAACGTTGCTTTGCTTTAAAATAATTGTTTTAGATATGTTGACCAGTTTTATAGATTTTTTTAATGGTAGGTAAATAAGTCCTGTGCTCGTTTTTCTAGTATAGCTTGAACTTGAAATTATTTTCTTTTAAAATGAGTTGGGGTGTGTGTTTTAGATTTCATACTGCCAGATAAAATTTTCACATTATAAAATTTGGGAAAACAAACAGAAAAGCATAAAAAAGAAAATCAATGATCTCTTTAGTGTATGTGTATGTATATATGTTGCATATACTTGTGCAGTATATTAATCTGTTAATATTTTAATTATACTAATCAATTAATATCAATACACTTCACAAGTATGTATAAATAAAATTGGATTCATATAATATCTACTCTTTTTACAACCTTATTTTCCACCGCAACTTTATTATGAACACTTTTCCATGTCATTAAATATTTTTTCACAACGAACAGCATAACATGATTTTCGACTGCTCTGTCCTTCCTAAGATGCAAACACCAGCAACAGAATTATAAATGATTCAGTATCTGATAAAACTGAAGTTTTCCTTTCAAAATTACAAGTCATAATTTCAAGTGAATTAATCTATAATCTGCACATACCCCATTTTATTTATTTTCTCCTCTCATCATCCTGTAAGCCATGCATTCTAATTGCTTTTAGAAAATTAAGCTAAAAAGCATTGTAATTGGGTAATTTCTGATGCCAGATTGGTAAAGCTGCAGAGGTTTATGGCACACAGTTCAACACATCAAACAGCCTGGTTTGGGTTCATTGCCTAAGTTACCATGGTATCTTCCCAAAATCATAAAAACCTGCAATATAATTGAAGCTTTAAAGGGAGGAAGCTGTCCTCAATTCAGAAGTAATAAAAGGTCAATCTGTTTCATTGCTGCCTGCTTTCAAAATCTTTAGAATAGACTGAAAAGTGTTTTCTCTCTCCCTTTCTTTCTCCTCCTCCTCTCTCCTGCACGCACATACACACAGGCTTAGATGCTAAAATCTCAGCAAAGAGGTTTTTACCTAAGTGCACATTTTTCAGTGCTTATAGGAAAGTGTAAGTGAAAGAGTTCTGATGCCTCACTGTGCAGAAGCCACCTCTAAGCTAATTTCACAGGCAAGACCACAGCTGCTGTTCACCCAGGTTTGAATTGGCTCAATATATCCTGTCTGTTTGGGTGGATGCTATTGACTTGCCTCATTTGTCTGTGCTAACAGGATCCCTTTGGAGAAAGAAACGGAGGGAAGGAGTGAGACGGAGGAAAGGAAGCAAAAGGGAAAGATAATCATTCAAAATTGTTACCAGATCCAGCTGGCAATTCCCCATTGTCTCTGCTGCAATGAGACTTTTTGGCAGCATGGATCTGTACGGGTCTCCTGCGTTGCAAGGTGCCGAATACCTCAAACAGGACATTCGGCTTTGTTCATGTGGACTCGCCCAGTGCCCCAAACGCTCCATCCCTCTTATCTAACTGAAATAATTTCACTCTTATTTGGGAGATTTTCACTCATCCAATCTTAATTCATGGTATTTGGTTCCTCACCACATTCTTTCATATAAGGACTGCATATTTCATCATCTAATTTTACTTTGCAGAAAGAAAATATCAACCCAAATGACTGGAAACATGATGCATCATCCAAGTTTAAGGAAGTCTCCTCTGACTTAGGCAAAAAGAGCCACAGTTTTGCAGTGAAGATTAAACTTGTCAGAGATTACTGTCGGTTCAATCATAAATCGGGTGATGACACTCACAAGGTTGTCAGATCAATAACAACGTGCTAATTCCCATTTTAAACGATGACTTAATCCCAACATTTTACAACATTTTCTATAGGCTCTGATCAAACAAAGCATTATGAATCACTTTTTTTTTCCAAACTTTACATACATATTTTGGGTGAAATACTCTTACACATGCCACACCCCTGTATGTTCCCAAAAAGAAATCAAATAATCATCAGACGTGTGACGTTCAGATGTTAGCTATAATAACCTGCTGGTAGGATATATATGAGATTGATTAAATTCATTCTTACCTAATTTGGGAAAGTCTGTGCATTTCCTAAGGACTCTGACAATTCCCAGAATAGTTAGGATTTTAACGATCACCTCTGTTTGGGTGATTTAGTTGTGTGTGACCACTTTTCCACTCCACACATACGGTGTCACACCCATTTCGAAGTCATCTGTCAATTCATTGCAGTCCTCTCCTGGTTCTCTCCTCGGGGCTCACCTTTCGACATCTTCTCCAGCTACACTCACTGTTTTTTTTTTTTTTTCTGATCTCATCCAGTACATGCCCTTAAATATCCATATGCTGATGTATTAGTGTCCTATGGCTGCCTTAACAAATTACCACAAGCTAAGTAGCTTAAAACAATAGACATTTATGCTCTCACAGTCCCTGAGGCCAGAAGTTCAAAATCAGCATCACTGAGCTGAAATCAAGAAGGTGGCCGAGCTCAGCTCCCTCCAGAGGCAATAGGGGACAACCCAACCCTTGCCTCTTCCAGCTCTGGGGACCAGTGACATTCCTTAGCTTGTGGGTACATCACTCCAGTCTCTGCCTATATGGTGACACCGCCTTCCCTCTTCCGCGTGTGGGAAATCTCCCTCTGCCTCTCTTACAAGAAAATGTGTGATGGCCTTTAGAGGCCACCTAGAAAATGTAAGATAATCCCCTCCATTTCGAGATTCATAAAAACATCAACAGAGACCCTTTTTTCTTAAGAGGTAATACTCAATGGTTCCAGAGATTAGCACCTGCCATCTTTGAGGGCATTTTTTGCTTACTACGGCTGACAATTCAAAAGCAAGTGTCTATAACCCCGTGTCTTAACACTCAAATTAGAATAAAACTGGAGCCTACCAGGTCCCTCGTGACACCTCTCTGACCTCATCCATCAGCCTCCTGCCAGTGCTCGGGGCACTCTGGCTTCTGTGTTCTATTCTCAGGGCTGGGAACTTGCTGGCTCACCTCATTCAGGTCTCTGCTCAAATGTCACCTCCACTGAGAAGCTGTCTCTACCCCCCTTATCTCCTACCCCATCTCCCTCCCTGTCTCTTTCCCATTCATCCTTTTCTTTCCCTACCCCACATCCTTCTTCATGCAAGATCCCTCTCATCTCGAGGGATCTTTATAACACACAAAATACTCACAAGGGTATGTAGCTTGACCAGGACATTGGAATATGGTTACTAGGCTAATCAACAATCCGATTATCATACAAGATTTCATTTAAGTGCACTTATAACACTGAAATACGTATTCATATAATACTTTCATATAAGTGCACTTACAACACTGAAATACGTATTCTAAAAACAAGCCATAGGATCCTCAGAAATCACCTATGTTTTTTTCCTGGCCTCTCTTAAAAATATCTCTGTGTGGAGAAACGCCTGGGTGGCTCAGTTGGTTGAGGCTCCGACTCTTGATTACAGCTCAGGTCATGATCCCAGGGTCGTAGGATCGAGTCCTGTGTTGGGCTCCATGCTGACCATGGGATTCTTGGGATTCTCTCTCTCTCTCTCTCTCTCTCTCTCTCTTTCTCTGTCTCTCTCTCTCTTTCTATTTGCCCCTTTCCCCCATTCACCCCCTAGACACATCTGAAGTTGGCAGAAATAACCGTGTGCCATTAGGTACCTAGCTCACCCTTCGCTGAAGAAAGAGTTCAGCGAAGGGTGAGCTAGGTACCTAGCTAGATTGCCTCCCTGTAATCTTCACCTTATGCGTTTTTTAATAAGATCTTTTAAGTCAGTAGCGATGGGAGTGGTTGTGCATTGGTCACTGATCCTCGTTCCCACAGCACAGAAGGCTTGGGAGGCCCTCCCTGTCCAGCACATAATGGTGCCCTTTCTCTGTGCTTCCTGAGCATCCTGAACTCAGGTTTTTGAAGCCTATGACAGATGGCCCCTACAACGGCAACTTGCCTCAATCAATCTGGTAGATCGATTACCTGTGTGATGAGAGGGCCTGTGTCTGTTCTTTTCTCAGACGATTCAAGACCCTGGCAAGTGCCGGTGGCCTATCAGAGGCTCAATCGACATATGCAGCGGGAAGGAGGCAAGTGACTCAGCTAGCTGGCTACCCTGAGTGGCCAGGGGATGATCAAAATTGCCCCGCTTTTTAAAATATTCTTGTTTTATTGCAGCCCAGATTTGCAGGCACCCGTTGGGTCCCAGTCACAAAGCTTGCCCTGTCTTCTTTCCCCAGTTTGCAGTAATGATTCTCAGCTCGGGCTGAGGCAGATACTAAAGAAAGAGAAAAATAAGAGCTGTGATTCTTCGAGTCGCTTAAAAATGATTAAAATCCGATAAAAAGCAGGTTTTGAGGTTTGTAAGCCGTCATAATGCCTGAGAAGGAAAGATGATTCCGTTGCTTTAAGTAGGTTAACTTCCTCTTGCTGTAAGAGAGAACTAAATAAAAGGTCAGATGAGTTATTTTTATTTATTCTCAAGGTGATTTCATAGTCCTTATCTACCTATCACCCAAAATAGACCCCGGCCGTCTCCCTTCAGAGCAAGGCCGAGGAGATCAATGTCACCTGGAGAGGGTGTCTGCTGACAGAGCCCCGCACAAAGCAACGAGAAAAGTCAAAACTCCCGTTGCCATGGGGAGTTACCAAGATCTTTTGTCTCTAGGTCAGTGCTGTTTTGGATAATCACATAGCTATCCTTATATGACTCCAAGCAGGGCAAATCTGGGTTTTAAAGAAATGATTGTTGCTTTGACTTTTTAGAGCTATTCATTTCTAACACCCAGAGCAAGACCCTGTAGTTACAAACTTAAGTGAATCAGACAATTGGATAAATATACACACAAAGAACCAGACCCACCGGGAAACTAAAACGGCTACGTTTTCTAACACTGTAATCTGTAACTTGCATAGCTACAAAAAGAGCAGTGGATCCTAAATTATATATATATATTTTTATTTATTTATTTATTTATTTATTTGAAATCACAGTGCATAAAGTCATCTCCTACACTCAGAAGCCAGTGAGTGGCTGATGTTATTTGTTCCTACGAAAGGAATGGTTTCTGAAATGATTGCTTGGTGACCCGGTGCCCCTCACACTGATTTGCGCGTTACAAGCTCTTTGGTTAAGGGCTTTTGGCCTGTCTGGCTGGTCATATTCACCGTTCCTGCCGCGTGATCAGCGTGAGTTTTGTGTGGAAACCAAGCCACCCTCTGGCTGATTGCTGGGCGCCAGCACCTCCTATCAGTTCTGTCGCCTCCCAGTTAATGGCAGCTGTGCCATACTTCCCCAGATTGCCTCCATGTGACCTTGAGGGACTCTGTTCTCTGCTCCGAGCCCAACCCCAGTGCTCCTGTGGGTGGACTCCCAGAAGAGACCTGGGTTACCCAGATGCATGCTTTCTCATTTGCTGATTGTTGGGCCCTGTATGCACATTGTGTTCTTTCTTCTCTGCACAGTTTTGGATTGGCAAGTACAGAGAGCTCCTAGTTTCGAAAGAAGCTGTTTCGGGGGTGCCTGGGTGGCTCAGTCAGTTAAGCATCTGACTTTGGCTCAGGTCGTGATCTCCCGGTCACGGAGTTCGAGCCCCACGTCGGGCTCTGTGCTGAGCTCAGAGCCTGGAGCCTCCTTCAGATTCCGTGTCTCTCTCTCTCTCTGCCCCTCCCCTGCTCACACACTCTCTCGCTTTCTCTCTCAAAAATAAATAAACATTAAAAAAGTTTTAAAAATAATAAAATATAATACATTTTGAAATAATAAAAAGTGAAAAGAACCTATTTCCAAACTAATTAGCAAATCCACTAGAACTTATATGAGTTTTATACATACACGCACATGTGTGTATTTCACATATATATACATATATATGTGTATTATATGTGTATATATATACACATACATGTATATATATATACACACATATGTATATACATATGTATATATATAATTTTTTTTTAGAAAGTGAAAAATGTTGGTTAAGTCCTCTGGTCAGCCTATAGGCCAGGTGGTACAAACAAAATAAAACATCTGTAATTAAAAAAACATACTGACATTGATGAAAACATTGTATTGCCAGCTACATGTTGTAAATTTTGCGGTCTACACTCTCTAACCCCACGAATGGCAGTCAGATGAGAGGTAGGAGAGCCTGGGCAAAACCTTCAAACCAAGGCCCACGGCCCCGTGATACCTCCGGAAGAAAGTCCAGTAATATTGAGAGAACTCACTATTTCACTGTATCGGTAACTGTGGCAGCAAAGTATAGAAAGAATTGGAGATCTGAGAAGCCCATCCCCTACCTGGTGACCGGGCAGAAAGCAGGCAGGTGTATTTTGTTCTAGCAAGATTGTTCACTCCCTAAAGCCTATCGTTAGCATGATGTTTTTCCAACTTTCCTGGGTTATGGGAATTAGTGAAGTCCGTCTTCCTCTGAGATTGACTGAACGGTAATCTCCTATTTATGAGAACTACCAATCAAGGTACAGGTGTTGCTAAAATGCTGACACATAAGGTGAAGATTTGTCTCCTACCTGCTTCCCGCCTCTGCTTTGGGAAAACCACAGAGCAGCACGGCAGACCCTAGCAGGGGGGTGGGGAGGCGAGCAGAGATGGGGCTGGGACAAACTCTATTCCTCCTCCCCAGGGACAGGTGGAAAGTGTCAGAGAGAAGGGACCACTTATCCAGTTCCTTACACAATTAGTAGGTTTAAAATTCAATGCAAGTTACATGGCAATTCACTTTTCTGTGTGTCCCCTCGTTAGGTGGGGGCAGTGATTATCTGTCTGTGTTAATCATTTCGTGTGGAATTCCCAGTTTTTTAATGTCTTATGAGGATTGTCTATTTCTCTTTTTACATCGTCATTTACAGGGCCTTTTACTCTGAATGGCATCATGGCAGTGTTTCCACTGAATTAATTATTAGCACAACCTGACCACGGTCAGCAAACGTTTGTTGAGCACCTACTATACCGGAGCTCTGGACTGAATACAGGTAGGATGCAACAGTGAATAAGAATACAGGTATTAAAGATTTCGTGATTCATTTAGAAGAGACAGTAGAGACCTCTGGAGTTAAGAAGGAGGGTACAGAGAAACATGTGATAAGAGCAAATGAATGGCCTAGGAGTTCAAAGATGGGAAACACTGCTGGGCTGTGGCAGTCAGGGCCACCTATATAATCTTCTGGCCCCTTGTTCCAAGACAGTGACAGTGGCGCACTTAATCAAGGACAGGGCCCTTCTAAGAGAGGAGCTCTGTGTGTCTGCATGGGTCACACACCCATGGAGCTGGCTGCAGGTGACAAAAATCTCGGAGAATTCGAAGACTTTGAACTGGCTTTTGAAAGAAGGATTGGACTAACAGAGAGAGTGAGAGGAAAAGGCTCGGGCAGTCCTGCTTGGGAAACTGGAGGGACAGCACAGCATAGGCCCCGGCTGTCCACTGGAATCAGGACCGTCAGCCCCGTGAACAAGGCTGGCCTCAGCCGTGATGAGTCATGATGAGACCCGCTGTGATGGCAATTCCACTTTACTTCTTTGACCGTCCTCCCCGAAACCCAAAATCCCAGTCTAATCGTGAGAAAAAAAAAAAATCAGACGAATCCAAATTCAGAGACATTGTACAGAACACCTGCCCAGGACTTCTCAAAACTCTCCAGATCACCCCAAAGGGAGGAGAGTCTGAGAAATTGGTTTCCTGTTGAGAACGCACCGTTGGATCTTGTCTTTGTAATCCACTCTAACAATCCCTTTTAGTTATCGTATTTAAGCCATTAAAAAAAATTGAAAATAAACAAAGGGACTACTGATACAGTTGGATTAATATTTATCACACTTGTGGGGTGTCCGGGCGGCTCAGTCGGTCGAGCGTCTAACTGCAGCTCAGGTCACGATCTCACAATTCGTGAGTTTGAGCCCCGCGTCAGGCTCGCTGCTGTTAGCGCAGACCCTGCTTTGGATCCTCCGTCTCCCTCTCTCTGCCCCTCCCCTGCTCCCACACGCTCTCTCTCAAAAATAAATAAAACATTTCACAACATATCTATCATGCTTGTAACTTTTCACTCGTTTGTTCTTTCTTTTTTCCCTCTCTTCTGCCTTCTCTAGTTTTCAATGAGCATTTTACACGATTCCATTTTTGCATCCTCCTAAACTTACCCATTGTACTTTTAAACGTTTTCGTTAGTGAAGTTGTTTCTGCGTCTACGAAATAGGGCACTTCCTAGGTTACAGGATTCTTATGAGAATTAGAAATAACGGAGTAAGTCGTAGACTGGATTCTTATTCGTTCCCTTACAGCCGGTGCTTACTCAGCATCGGGAGTGTTCAAGCAGTAAATCTGTATTGGTTCATTTCATCTATAGAAAGCCTGTGGAGACACCTGAGAATTCTTTATAAATGGAGAAACTGAGGCAGAGAGAAATTAGGTAACCTGCCTCAGGTCACAGAGCTGGTAAACGGTGGCATTGGTGGTTGAATCCGGGAAAGGTGGCCCTAGAACCTACACACATCTACATTCTGAAAGGGGGTTCCATTAAAACACAGTGAGGGGGTTAATTAGGTTGACAAGTGGTCTGTATTGGGGTGAAGTTAAAGAAAAGCTAGCATATATTCACATTAGATTAAATTCAAGAAGAATACAGGATAGGGATCTTTTTAGAAATAACGTCCGTATAAAAATTTTTTAAAATCCAGCTGTTTAAAAATCTGTGTATATGGGACTTTTCGCCTGCTGCAACAAAGCGACCTTCAACTGAAAAGCTTATTTTATACGCGGGTCTTCTCTAGGAAGGCCAAGTTGGGATTCAGCCTTCTATGAAACTCCTGTTATATCATCTTATGTGTTTGTTAGAATAAATTATAAATACTGAATTTGTTTAAAATATTCTGAATTTGATAAACTTCTTTCGTATAACTCTACCTATTTGACCTGTATGCATAGTTTGAGTACATTCATTAAGGAAAGACATTTTAATTCAATCAGCCGTTTTCCCCAATATGGTAGCAATAAGTCATTTTTAATGACTTTTTTAAATGCTTGACCCATGAGGCTATGCTGCAAAGGGGAAATGTAACTTACATAAGGCTAATGCATAATTCTAGTTTCTAGCTAAATACTTAGAAAGCCAACTACACAAACCCAATTAGTTATACCTCTAATTTCAGTATTGGCCCATGGCAGCACACTGCTTGCTGCTTTGATAACAGAGTCATAGTTACCTATTCTTTATTTTTACAACATCTATATCGAGGTAACTCTTCATTATCAAAGCGTTCTCTAATGGAATTCAAAGCTCAAGACTGATTTCGAAAACTATCTTAAAAGCAAAACCATGATTGTATTAAATACTCTGGAATGACAACTCTCTGGCTATGCAGCAAATTAGGAAAACTAAAATCCCCTTGCATTTATGTTTTATTTACTCTTTCACTGCAAATCGTGTTAAAGCAGATGCCTTATCTGATGGCAAGATTTCTATGCGTTTGGATTTCAAGTATGTAAAGACTAAAATAGGTTTCAAAAGCACTCTGAATAATGATTTAAAATCAAAATGCTTTTGTGCTTCATGGAATAATATTCTACTAATAGAGTCTTTTGTTGCTTACTGTTTAGGGAATTCCAAAAGACTTTCCTCTATCCAAAACGCTATTGAAGCTCCTTCAATGAGACCTAGGATACAATCTGTTCAGATACCTTCATTATACGAAAGTGTCGTCGCTGTAAAATGTATGGCTCCATCATAACCTAATACAACACAGTGATTTGCAATACGGTGATTACCACTGTGATTTGATTCATTAATTCTCAGTCACAGTTGTTAATCAGCTCATTAAGCAAGTATTGTACAGAAGGCTTCAACCAGGGGAACCTCTTAAAAACCACTAAATATCTTCTTTTGCAGGGGGAGGAAAAAAGAAACAGGTGTAATGCCCCCAGAAGCAGCCTATAAATATGGCAGTTTTTCATCTACGGCAAAGTTTTAAATAATTATAATTTTATACAACTATAAATACTGAGCACTCTGTGCCTTTTCCAAACACGTGTTCATGGTCAGAAAACTCTTCTGTGGCCTTATTTGATTTTGCAACTAGTTTGTTACTAAGAACAGGAAGGAATTCTAGCCATTTCACACTTCACCAGCGGGTTCCTTCATTCTGTTGCTTCCGTAGCAAATAATTCAATCATGCATTTTAGGTATCAGGGGTTAAATTTGAGTATAATCTTAGTATTGCTTTAGTTGATTTCCAGCAACTTGTTTTATCTTGAAATACGCAACATGTAAACGCACGTGAATGATAACAAAAATTCATAACGTTGCCCAGTCTGCAGAGGCATTTCGAGCGCATGACTTCGTTTGATCTGTACAGAACCTGGAAGAATGTTGTCATTAGCCTACAATTAGCCACGAGAAACCTGATGCTCACGTGACTCGCCCCAGTTGAAAAGTTTGTATGTTCACTTTTTATAATCACAAACCCTATGCTTTTGTTTTGTTTTGTTTTGTTTTACTGAACCACTAATTTTCTCAGTAACTAACCAGAAGTTGGTTGCCTTCCTAATGGAAATACATCTCATCCATACCCAGAAGAAGGAGGTTTTAAACACAAAGGTGAAAGAGATCTGGTTCGTGTTTCGAGGGATGTGGTATGAAATCAAACTTCAAGAAAAGCTTCAGTGCAGCATTATTTACTTTTGTAGGCACCGTCCTGTCCCTGCCTTCCCCAAACACTGTAAATCATCTGTCTACGGTCAAGCAAACTGAATGGCTGAGCAGGCTCACTGAATTAGAGCCAATCAAACATGTGCCTGACATTATTCCAGGAGAGCTCCAAAGCCAACATCCTCCACCATTCTAGGTGCAATGGCTCATGAAGCACGACGAGCACTTGAAGTGTTTCCCTTCTGAAATGAGGGTGCAGTTTCTTCTAATTGCTTACCGATGCATAGGGTCCACGGGTGCTTCATGACGCATTGGGCCACTTCATCTCTTAAGTGGTCTAAGGACGGTCACCGGAGATAAGCTGATGATTTGCATGAAAAAACAAGACATTGATGAATTCCAAGTAAACCTACCTACTTACATAAACCAATCCAAGGAGGCAGTTACTAATTCAATTTAATTTAATTTCGGGGTCTTGGGTATTGATTGAATTGATCAGTATTAATTCAGAATTGTCAGTGGCTGGACCTTTTGTGGATTAGTTCTGCTCTTTGTCAGCCTGCTAATTTCAGTGAATAGTGCCTCAGACATTGCAAATGAGCAAATTAAAGTGTGAATTGGCGATGACATTAATGTGTCATGTTACTTCAATATCTGCTCTGAACAAAGAATATCACATTTACAAACATATTTATACTCCTTTTTTTCCCTAAGAACTTCAGCCTGCTTATACAAGGTACAACATTTTGTGTTAATAAATGGAAATAGGGAAAACACCGTTGGAAAAATCAGCCTCCTAATGTGAATGAGGACTGTTTCTACAACCTTATGAAATCGTACCATGGCCAGCCCTTTCCCCAAATATAACTCTAATGGAACCATACGGCCCCGACTTCTCACCGAGCTCGATTAGTATGCCGTCAAACTTCTAACGGAAGAAAAAAAGCCACTGTTAAAATGTCCTAAGTGGTCCCTGAGCCTCTCCTTTCATACTCTTGTATTCCATTGGCTATGCTGTGATGCTTTTAGTGAAAGTTCTATGCTGTCCTCTATCTTAAAGGTATTGTTGCTCTCTTTGACTCTTGATCAAACCGAAAGCTCACATTGCATAGAGTATACTTTGGGAAACCCTGTCTTAGAGGAATAGCCCATCAAGACCCCACTTCTTCTCTTCTTATTGGTCCAGAGAGGCCATTGGCCACCTCATTGCCAATTCTGGCATGCGGATTTCACAGAGCCACTGCACATGAAGTACATAGACCTGTGAAAACAGTCAAATTCAGATCAGAAACCTACACAATATTCTTTGCGGCTTGGTGAATGGGAGGCAAAGATTAAAGCATGATTTTTCCACTCTGGGGAATTGAAATCAAGATGGCTCATGAACGTAGAAGTTTGTTGTCCTTCTATGGAAATTCAGCACGTTTCCCTCATGCATTAGGAAAAGGAAAGGATAAAAAGGGCATGGAGTGGGAAGAATTTTGTTTATTTTAGTTTGAATCTCTGTCTCTTGAAGGCAAATCTTATAGCTTCAGTGAAATTAATGGCAAAGATGCTTTGCCTTCTGAGCCTTCTCCTGGCACATTCCAGAAGAGAACTCTTCATCATAAAGAGGCATATTCCAGCTGTTGTCTGTCATATTCAAAAAAAGATGCCATAATTTGACCTATCCAGCTAGTATTATAGATTTATATAGTATAATTATATATGTATAACATCTGTTTGAATAATACCATTAAAACTTGCAGGCCTGTTTCATCTGAGCTGATGTTTGTTTTTTTTTTTATTATTGTGAACTTTTATAAATTTTCTAGACCAATCGGTCTGCAAAAGACCAGTCTAAGATTCAATGGACAAATGGCACACTGTTGCTGGAGATACTGGCTTTGAACTTTGGAAAGAAACAGCCCAGAAATCTAAGCTTTATGCAGAGAGATTTAGGACAACTCACTCTAAAAATAAGATCAATTATTGGGGCACCTGGGTGGCTCAGTCGGTCAAGCGTCTGACTTCAGCTCAGGTCATGATCTCGCAGTTCATGAGTTCGCGTCCCGCGTCGGGCTCTGTGCTGACAGCTCAGAGCCTGGAGCTGCTTTAGATTCTGTGTGTGTGTGTGTGTGTGTGTGTGTGTGTGTGTGTCTGCCCCTCCCTGTTCATACTCTGCCCCTTTCTCTCAAAAATAAATAATAAGAAATTAAAAAAATAAGATCACTTATTGAGATGGAAATTTGGTAGCTTCTACCAAAGGAGAGTTGTCAGAAAAGATCATCAGGGTGAGTGAGTAGAATAAGTAACCAATAAAAATACTGTTAAAATAGGGTTTAATCTAGTTTAATGTAGAATATGGAGGAACCTCAGAATCAGAAACTTCTCTTGTATAACCCATTTTCGAGTGGACTCTTTGAGGCTTCAGTGAAACACAGCTCATGGAGGATCATGTAACAATAAATCCCTCAATTTTAGACAAATATGTAAGTATTGTTTAAACTTATCTAGATTATTTGATCACCTGCTGGGATGGTTCTATACCGTGAGGACTTTATCATCTAAAATCAAACCTACACGGAACTTCCAACTAATCACAATTCCTTGTGCTTCTACTTTTAGGGGGAAAAAATAGGTCAATCATAAGAAAACAAGCTGAGATCAAAGTTGTAGTTAAAAACAACGTTCAGATTTCACATTACATTTTTCTAAATCATCAAAAAGGATTTCATTTTATACCAAATTATATGCACTCTCAGTCAACAGAGTATCTTAACATGTTTTAAAACATTTCCCACAAGAAAAGAAATACAATGTTATAATAGTGAGGACCCTTTTGGATGTAAGTCGCAGAAAACCCAACCCAGATTGGCTCGTGTAATTAAATTCTGCACGGATCAAGAACAGTTGGATTCAGCCCATCAGGACCTACCCTCTGTCTTTGGCTCAGTTCTTAACCATATGGCTTCATCCTCAGACTTTGGGTTGGGACATGAATGGCTGCCAGCAGACCCATGACCAACTCCACCCAGGCCCAAATCCAGAGTTGGTACTTCTTTTTCAGAAGTCCCAGATTACATCTGATTGGTATTGAATCTCTGTGTCTAGGAGATTATGACCTTCTGATTGGCCAGATTTTGGGCAGCAAAACATGAAATGTCCACTAAAACTGTTACGTATTCACTGGGCCTGATGATAAAAGAGCTCATGGGCTTGGTTCCTAGGGGTATGTTTATCCCTATGACTTCATATAATATCCCACACGTAGTAGATAAATGTCTCCTTAACTGTTGAGAATTTAATTTGTTCATAAGTTAATAATTACAAAAATGATAATTCTATTAGGAAAAAAATGTTTGATCTTCAATTGGTACCAGAATACCCAAACAGAAATGAATGAAAGATGGTGATTTCATGGAATCAGAACACTGTCTCTTGAAGTGTTTTACCTGGAACACTAGGTCCTTGAAATGCTCCGTGAGGAAATGAGGTTGGGAAAGGATGATTCCACATCCTTCTTATGTAGATTCCCAAGAATTATTGCCATATTAAGAACCTCAAGAATCCTGGAGTAATGAAGACTGCTTTCCTTGGCATTCATGTTTCTCAGATTTACACGTCAAAGGATTTGTCTGTCTTAGAACTCATCTTGGGAGGAAGCGGGCTGGATTTTTACAAAGTAGAACCCGAGGGACACCTGGATGGCTCAGTCAGTTAAGCAGCTGACTTCAACTCAGGTCATGATCTCAAGGTCATGATCTCACAGGTCATGGCTCCAGCCCGGCATCAGGCTCTGTGCTGACAGCTCGGAGCCTGGAGCCTGTTTCGGATTCTGTCTCCTCCTCTCTCTCCCCTCCCCCACTCATGCTCTGTCTCTCTCTCGCGCTCTCAAAAATAAACATTAAAAAATTAAAACAACGATAACAACAACAATAAAACAAAGTAGAACCAGAGATAGGACTGTTGGAGTGGTTGGTTTAGGTGCAACACAGGCTGCCATTAAGAAAAATTGTCAAACACTATAAATGTTCAGAAGTAGAAAATTATTTAAATTAATTGTTAAAGTATAGAACATACTAAAACCATAAAAATTATAAACATCTATATTTGCTGGCATGAAATCAGTGGCATAGGATATATTTAAAAGAGGCTGTAAAATAAATGCGTATTGTCTCATTGCATTTTCTTCATAAAAAATGAGGAAGTAGATACTTGTATGCAAAAAAACTCTCTAAAGTTGTACCACTAAAAGATAACAAATGGGGGGGTTGTTTATGGTTGACTTAATTTTTTTTTCTTTGAGCCTCTGCATTCTCAGAATGTGTGTGTGTGTGTGTGTGTGTGTGTGTGTGTGTGTGTATGTGTGTATTTCTATGTTCTGGTCATGAGCATGTATTGCTTTTTTTTTTTAATATTTTAAGTTATTTTCATTTGTCCAGAAACTTACACCACACACTATTAAGTATTATTATACTACTTTTCAGTCCTTTTCCCTTTCTAATGTGAACATTAGCTGATGCACTTTTAACATCATGTAAAATCTCAAACTCATAAGCCTTTATTCTTCTGTCAAAAAATAAAACTACTTCTAGGTGCTACAGAAGTCAAAAAGAAAGGCTTGTAGGCAGAGAACTTCAAAAAATCCTCAGCCGATTCCTATTTCAGCTGCCTCAGTACCAGATTTCAATAGAACACATGAATCAGGACAACTTGACATTAACATCAGTCCAATAGAGATGTCAAAAGGATAGGGTGCAATTAGGAGCAGAAAAATAACAAAGTGATGGAATATCATCAAATCACAGCAGAGAGTGTAATAGGGCTTGACGCCAGCCACCTAATGAAGCTGATTGAACTATTTGATGCTTTTATTTCGGGAATGAAGGGGTGGGGGTGGGGGGATGGACCTTCTTGGGCAGTGGAAAGATAGAATGCCCTCAAAGGAGTTCTCTTCAAACTGCTGAGTGGAACAATACCAACGCATTCTGCTGTCAGCCAGGGCTTGCGCTGTGCACCCCCAGGCCAAGCATGGGGGGGGGGGCAGGCCGGAAGGTTGGATGTTTACATCCAGATCTGGGAGATAATAGTCAGTCAGTTCTTCATTATCTATCACAGTGGAAGGCCCCAGAGACAATAGAAATGTCTCTCCCCTTGTCTCAAATTCTTTTTTCTCTGTTCCTGATGTTCTGTCTGGATATAGACAGAATTCCCAGGTTGAAAGATAAAGGCAGATACTGGCATGGAAATGGTCTTGCATTCTTTCCAAAGGAGAAAAAAAAAAATAATGAGAAAGCCTTGGTACGGGGTAGATCAACAAAAGTGTATTGGGATCAGTTCTCACCCAGAAGTCTGAGAGTTGTTGGGTGGGCAAGTGATGAAAGCATGCTTTTTCTTTGATATTTTATTATGGAAATTTTCAAACCTATGGTCAAGTTGAGAGAATAATACAATGAGAGTTCACATACCCATCACTTAGAATCAGCAATTGTTTAATTGTTTAATGTTATCACATGTGATTTATTTAGATAGGTATCCAGTGTCTCTATGTTTTTCTGAACCACTTGAAAATGGGTTACAGGCATCATGATATCCCACCTCTAAATTCTTCAGTATGCATCTCAAGGGGAAAACAAAAGCACCTTCTTATCTAAACAATGGCCATTATCATACTTGGTGAAATTAACAAACAAGAGAACATTAACATCAGATCATCTTCCTTATACAAATTTCATCGCTTGTGTTATTTTAAAAATATCTTTTACAAGCTGGCCTTTGGAATCAACATCCAATCAAAGTTCTCACGCTACATTTAGTGATATCTCTTTAGTCTATTTTGACTCTAAAAAAAAAGCTTCTGCATTTTTTTACCTTGGTGAAATTAACTTTCTTATGCATCCGACCAGTTGTCTTATTGTTTCTCCCTGATGTTTTAACTTGTTTCTCTCCATTGTGTTTCCTATTAGCTGGCCAAAGGTTTGATTAGATTCAGGTTAAATATGTTGTACAGAATACTTCAGACATGAAGCTACGTATACTTCATATCATATCAGAAAACATATAAACCGAACCTTACTGTTGGTGACACTAGTTTGATCACTGCAGTGAGGCGTTAAGATCATTTCATTTAAAGTATTTTTCACTTCATAAATAGCAAGTTATCTGTGGGCCTGTAGATAGAGCCTATGCATCTATTATACTCCAATGGAATATTATCCATTGATGACTGGTGCCTGAATCAATTATTTATTAGGAGCTGCAAAGGATGATTTCCTAATTTTATTGTTATTTCTACATTTATTGGATGATGACATCAAAGAATGTAATAAAATCCAGGATCTCTACAATGTAGCATGAACAGTGTCCAAACCAGGGTTCCAAATTCGTTGATCTAGAAAGAAACAGAACATGTAACCCATGCTTAGGAGAAAAGGAAGTCACAGAGGTCAACCCTGAGACCCTGGAATTAACAGATAAGCGCTGTAAAGCAGTTAATACAATTATGCTCCAGAACATATGGAAAAATATACTCATGATAGACAAATAGAAAATATCAGCAGAGAAATAGAAACTATTTTTAAAACCTATGAAAGAGAACCAAAAAAAAAAGAGAGAGAGAGAGAGAGAGAACAAATTTGGAGGAATAACAATTCCCAATTTCAGAACTCGCTACAATCATATGAATAGACATCTAGATAAATGGAACAAAATTGCGAGTCCAGAATTAAATCCCTATTTTTATGGTCAATTGATTTTCAACAAACATGCCAAGGCAATTGAATGAGTTAAAAACAGTCTTTTCAACAAATCCTGCTGAGACAACTGGATATCTATATGCAAAAACAAAAAACAAAAAACAAAAAACAAAAAACAAAACAAAACAAAAAAAAACCCTACCTCAAAGAACACCCACAAGTTAATTCAATATGTATAATAGACCTAAATATAAGAGCTCAAACTCTTAGAAGAAAAATAGGAGTAAATATTCACGACCTAGAGTTAGGCAAAATTTCTTAGCTATGACACCAAAATGTCAAGCTATAAGAGAAAAAAAAATTAAGTTAGTCGTAATCAAAATGGAAACTTTTGCACTTTAAAAGGTACTACTAAGAAAGAAAAGATAAGCTGCTGTTGGAGAAGGGAGAATATTTGCAAATTATATATCTGATAACAGACTTGTCTCCAGATGATATTAAGAACTTTTGCACCTCAGTGATAAAACGATAAATAAACCAATTTTTAAAATGTGCAAAAGATTGAATAGGTATTTTACCCAAAAAAAAGATACATGAATGGCCCGTTAGCACATGAAAAGATGCTCAGTATCGCTGGTTATTAGGGAAATGTGAATTGAAACCACAGTGAACCACCATTCTACATCCACAAGAATGGTTATAACACTAATACTTTTAAAAAGCTAACAAGTGTTTGGGAGGATATTGAGTAACTGTAACCTTCAAATATTGTGAATGGGAACATAAAATGGTATAATCGCTTTGGAAAATCATTCAACAGTTTCTTAAAATGTTAAAGATAAATCTACCAAATAGTTCAGCAACTCTGCTCCTCAGTATCCACTCAAGAGAAATAAAGACACATGCGCTCAAAAAGCGGTGCTCATGAATGACCATAGCATCATCATTCATACTAGCCCCAAAGTGAAAACAACCCAAATGTCCATCAACTTGACAATGGGTAAGTAAAAGGTGGTATATTCATAGGATTCGATTTTATTTAGTAATCAAAGGAAATGAAGTATTGATACACACACACATGAATGAGTCTCAAAAACATTATACTAAGCCAAAGAATCCAGACACAAAGGACCACAGAGTCTATGATTCCATTTAAAAGAAATGTCCAGAATATGAAAATAAATAAAAACAGTTAGTGTTACCTGGGAATGGTAGTGGGAACAGGGAGTGACTGCCAATGAGCACCAGGTTTCTTTTTGAGATGATGAAAATATTCTAAAAGTAGCTTATGGTGTGGCTTCTGGGTGGCTCAGTCAGTTAAGCATCTGACTTCAGGTAAGGTCATGAACTCACAGTTCATGGGTTCAAGCCCCCATCAGGCTCTGCACTGACAGCTCAGAGCCTGGAGCCTCCTTGGGATTCGTTGTCTCCCTCTCTCTCTGTTCTTCCCCTGTTTGCCCTCTGTCTCTCTCTCTTCTCTCAAAAATAAATAAAAGATTAGGAATATTAAAAAAATATAATTAGTTTATGGTGACATGCACAATTTTATAAACTTATTAAAAATCGTTACCTTGTATAGTTAAAATGAATGAATGTTATTGTATATAAACTGCGCCTCAGTAAAGTTATTTGAAAAAGGACTAAATGTAAGCTCTAGAACTGAAAATACAATAAAAAAGTGATTAATGGTATGACAAAGAAGCAGTGAGCTTGGAGGCAGACCAATGGGAGCCAGACAATAGACCTGAACAATAAGAAAAGAAAAAGAAAAAAGAGCCTCCGTAGCCTGTGCAATAATATCAACAAGTATACTTGCAGTTCCAGAACTGGAAGAGAGAAAAATGGGGGTAAATATTTGGGAAAAAAAAAGACATAATTTTCTAAGTATGACAAGAGACACAAATTTAGATTCGAGAAGCTGAGCGAATCCCAAGCAGATAAGACGCATAAATACCAACAAAGCCATATCACACCCTAGATACATCCTGGTCAAAGTGCTGAAAACCAAATATAAACAGAAAAACTCGAAAACAACCAGACATGAAAGATATTTTATATGTCAGTAAACACTAGGAATGGCCAGTCTTCTCATTAGAACAAAGACCAGACACAGTGAAATGATTTCTTCAAGGTGCTGAGACAGTGGAAGAGAAACCACAAATCCTAAAATTGTACGCACGGCAAAAACGTCCTTCATTAATAAAGTAATGATAAGGATATTTGTGTGTAAATAGGCCTAAGAGAATTCATCACCAGGAGACCTGCACTAAAAATAATTGTAAAATGCGGTTGTTCAGGGTAAAGTGAAATGCAAGAAAGATGCATTTTCAGGAAAAATAAAAAGCAATAGAAGTGATAAACATTTGAGTAAATATTAAAGACTATTTGTCCTCTAAATACCGTGAAAACACATGAGTTAGTTTAAAAACCATTAAGTTTAACTGTGGCATTTATAATATACATTTACATAATGAATTTGATAAACAGCAAAAAGGATGGTGATGGGGATAAGTGAGCTATACAGTTCCAAGGCTCTCACATGTGGCATAAAATAGTGCAATATTGACTCTATAAAACTGTGAAAAGTTAGAAATAGTTATTGTAATCTCTACTGTAATCACTAAAAATAATGCAAGGATGTATAGCTGTTTAAAAAGCTAATAGAAACTTTAAAGTTATAAAAAACAAAGATCATTTAACCCCAAAGATAGCAAGACAGGAAAAAAGCAAAAACAAAAAGTACATGGGAAATCAAAAGCATAGTAAAATGGAGTGCCTGGGTGGCTCAGTTGGTTAAGCGTCCAACTTCAGCTCAAGTCATGATCTCACAGTTCATGGGTTTGAGCCCCATGTCAGGCTCTGTGTTGACAGCTCAGAGCCCAGAGCCTGCATTGGATTCCGCGTCTCCCTCTCTCTCTCTCTCTCTCTGCCCATCCCTCACTCATGTTCTGTCTCTCTGTGTCTCTCAAAAATGAATGAACATTTAAAAAAATTTTTAAAAATAGGGGTGCCTCTGTGGCTCAGTCGGTTGAGCATCTGACTCCAGCTCAGGTCACGATCTCTCAGCGGGTGGGTTCGAGCCCCATGTCAGGCTCTGTGCTGACAGCTCAGAGCCTGGAGCCTGCTTCGGATCCTGTGTCTCCCTCTCTTTCTGTCCCTCCCCTGCTCCTGCTCTGTCTCTCTGTCTCTCTCTCAAAAATAAATAAACATTAAAAAAAATTTTTTTAAATAAAAAATTTTTTAAAATAGTAAAATGGTAGCTATAAATCCAAATGTATCAGCCATTATATTAAATGTTAATTGAGGGGCTCCTGGGTGGCTCAGTTGGTTAAGCCTCTGACTCTTGATATCGGCTCAGGTCCTGATCTTGCAGTCTTGGTGCTGAGCATGGAACCTGCTTGAGATTCTCTCTCTCTCCTTCTCTCCCTCGGCCCCTTCCCGGCCCCTGAGTGTGCTCTCTCAAAACAAATAAACAAGTAAACATTTTTTAATGCTAATTGACTAAGCAATCCATTTAAGCAATCCAAAGGTTGACAGAATGGAAAAGCAGTCCCCCACTATCTGCTGTCTAGAACAGACACACTAAATATAAAGACACAGATAGGCTTAGTAAAAGGGTGGAAACATACACTCTGTAAACAGAGTGGGAGGAGCATATTAAAATAAATCAGACTTTAAAACAAAGAGTATTGTGGAAAGTAAAGGAGATATTTTAAAGTGATAAAAGAGCCAATTTGTCAGGAAGATGTAACAATTGTAAGTGTATGTGTCTAATAACAAAAAAAAAATGAAAGTGAATTAAAATGACAGAATTTAGGGGAGAAATAGATGCATCAACAATCATGGATGAAGACCCATCTTCTTAAGCAATTGACAACTGAGCAAAAAATATCAGGAAAGACAGATGATCTGAAAGTCACTGTCAGTCATGATGACTTAATTGACTTTTTTCCCGAAGCTTTTAATTTTATTGTGAAATAAAAAATTTATATATTTAAGGTATACAGCATGATTTCATGTACATATACATAGTGAAATGATTACTACATTCAAACTCATTAACATATCTCCTCGCATATCATTATTATTTTTGTGTGTACATGTGATGAGGGCACCAGAAATCTACTTAGCAAATTTCCAGCATTTGATGCAGTAATATTAACTGTAGCCATCATGCTATGCATTGGTCCTCTAGACCTGTATAATTGCAACTTTGTGCCCTTTGGCTAACATCTCCCCCCACTTCCGTCTGACAACCACCACTATATTCGCTGCTTCTACGTATTCAACATTGTAAAATTCCACAAAGAACAATACATCCAACCACTTCATGCTAAACTTTATAAATGAGGATGCATTTTCACCAAGACAGACCCCATGCTAGGCTATGAAGCTCTGTTACATTTTAAAATCTCTAACCATAAAGGAATTGTGTCAGAAATCAATAACAATGAAACATCTTCAAAGAGATCACATACTTGGAAACTAACGCATTTGAAATAACCAACTGTACCCATCAAAACTTGCCTTGAGAGTCTTTAAACCGGCTTACCAATGATCTTAATCTTACCTAAATCTTACCTTAATCTTCTACTTACCTGCCAACTAGTTCCACTCAAATGGCACCCTCTGCTGAAGATTTGTCTGACATACCTCCAGCTTTTGGGCCTCATTCTAAAAAAAAAAGATGTGAATTCCTTCATCTGGTATTCTCTTAGATAACTTTATCTCCTTTATGGTACATATCACTCTGTGTCTTATTTACTTATGTATTTTTCCATCCCAGTGGAGGGTGCATTTCTGTATTTTTTTTTCACATTTCGGTGCATAGTAGGCCCTTGATAAATGTTTGTTTAAAAGAAAGGTAAGAAGGAACAAAGAAGGAAGGAAGAAGGGAAGATGGGAAAAAAAGGGAGGGAGGGAGGAAAGAAGAAAGAAAGAAACATGTTTTACTTCAAATAATTCAGGGCTTTTTAACTATAATCATATAATTCTAAGCCCCAGAAACAAATGTTTTTTTTATATTTTTCCTTCCTAATTTAGAAAGTGATTTGAGATATATTTTTAAATTTTTTTTAATGTTTATTTATTTTTGAGAGAAACAGAGACAGAATGATAATGGGTTATGAGCAGAGGGAGAGGGAGACACAGAATCCGAAGCAGGCCCCAGGCTCCGAGCTGTCAGCACAGAGCCCGACGTGGGGCTCAAACTCAGGAGCTGTGAGATCATGACCTGGGCGGAAGTTGGACACCCATCTGACTGAGCCACCCAGGTGCCCCTGGGATATATTTTTTAATAGTGAAAAACATTCTCCTTGATATGAAAAGGGTAGGACCTAAAGAAAATATAACAGAACCAGCTTTTTAAAATACGTTTTTGCACACGTACCTTATGCATATAGCACCTACATGGTTTCACAGCCAACATTGCAACAAAGTAATTTTCAGGCATCTGAGTATCGGCTACCCATACCGATTTCCATCATTAGAGGATTAGCCGGAACATATAACAATTTATTTCTCCAAATCTGGATATAACTTCTTGGAACGCAAAACAAAACAAAACGATTGCAGTCTATCAAGAGTCTGGTGGAGCCCAGGGAAACCTAGAACAAGAGAACTGATTTCACGTTAAATATAATCTCATTGACTTAAATGTTGAGAGGAGCTGGTTTTGCCGAGATTTGATCCTTGCAAAGTCTGAACTGGGAGGGCTACGTTCTTCTGAGACATTTGTCCATTACTAATTCTCTGAGTTCTAAAGGCCAGTCTCCGTGTATATGCAGTTATTGCTACAATTCTTTAAAAACAACTTTGTGGGCTTCGTCTAGGAGGAATTACACTTAAATCTCTAATCAAGGTGACAGTGTTATTGATTATTTAATAATTAGATTTTATTTATTTCCATCCTTGAGAGGGCACTTGTAGACTTGGTTGAAAACAGTCGTTTGTGCCCTGAAATCTACTGAAACTTGGTTATCAGTTCTGTTGACAGAAAACCTTTACCCACGCGCGCACGCGCGCGCACACACACACACACACACACACCATTTCTTTCAACAAATATTTGTGGAGAATACTGAGCCAGGCACAGGTGTTCTAACTCTGAACTCAGACCCTGACTTAGGAAGTGGTAAAAGGGAACAGGGGTAAATAAACATAATGACAACATAATGTGCTAAGGGCTGTGATACAGGAACTTCCGAGTATTAACACAGCGAAGAAAAGATTTCTGAGGAAAATAGCATCTAAATTGCAACCTCAATACAGCAGGAATAATCCATCCAACAGCAATAATTCTCTTGTAAATTCTCTCTTATCCAACCTCCAACATCCCCTGCACCTCTGACTTTTGGCCAATGACTGTATTTCATAGTCACAGAGAAAAGAGAAATAAATAGCTATCACCTCTCATCCCCAATTCCGTCAATCGACCTGCATCAGCAGCCACAGATACCCCCAAACATGTGCGCTGGAATCTAATCCCTCACACCTTCTCGAGGACCTTCCTCCCTTCCTCTCCTGCAACATCAACCAAATCACCTATAGCAGGTCAGGTCGTTCTCCAGAACCATCAATCGTGTCTTAATAATAACCATCTTTTAACACACTATCCACCTTGTACCACATCTCCCTTTAGACCGTTAGGTATCATCACCCTGTTTTTCTTTTCCTTTCCTAGCAAAGTTCCCCCAAAGGATTAACTGTCTCATGGCCTTCTCTTCCTTACCTCCCATTCTGCTCTCCATCCATTTTAATTGGCCCTTTGTCTCCACCACAGAAAGGAAACAGCTCTTACCAACATCACAGGTAACTGGCATCTCCCCAGAATCACACCTGCCGGAATTCTTGGAATTCTGACCACTTACCGCTTCTCTAGGCTTTCCTGGCACTCCATTCCTCCACTTTCCTCCTCCTCCCCAGACACTCCATTTAATTCTCCTTTGCTGGCTCCTTTTCCTGTACCATCTCCCTAAATGTAGGAGTATCTGTGGTGCATCTTTTGCCTCTTTTATGTACAAATCTGCGTTCTGGCTTTGAGTGATCTCATTAAGTCCTGTGCCTTTAAATGCCATCTATATGATAGTGACGACTGTGTCATATCCAGACAGCCCCACTGCGTGCTAGACACGTGTATCCAATCTCCCGTTTCTTTTAAACACATTTTATTTATTTATTTTGAGTGAAAGAGAGGGAGAGAGAGAGAGAGAAACAGAGAGGGGAATCCAAGCGGGATCCACACGCTCAGCGCAGAGCCCGAGGTGGGGCTCCAACTCACAAAGCCTGAGATCATTACCAGAGCCAAAATCAAGAGTCAGGCCCTTAACCGACTGAGCCACCCGGGTGCCCGAACCTCCCGTTTCATGTGTCCACTTGGGTAGTCGCTGACCCTTGCAACTTGTGAGCAGATGCCTCCACTGTTGTTACTGCCGCACTGGGATGAACACCATTGTACGTGTGTCCTCTGGGCCCTTGTGAGAGCTTCTCTGGGATGTCAGTTCAAGAGCCCGATGGCTGGGTCATGCATTTTGGGTAAATATCATTTAAGTAGCACCCCTCGTTCTCCCGAATGCCTACATGGGCACCAGCACCCCATGACAGTGTTTTGTTTTTCATCCCAGTGGTGCCTAGCCACCTAGGCCATACCTCAACTTAATCAAGTCAGAATTTCTGGAGGTGGAACCGAGGTGCGGGTAGTAGTTAAAGCTCTCTACGGGGTTCCAACACGCATATAAGTTTGAGAACCACTGCTCTCGTGACACACCCTCCCCAACACTCAGCTCCTCCCAGCTAATTTTGCCAATATAAGAGGTGTTAAGCGCGGCATCCCTGTAATTTTAATCTGCATGTAATTTGTAGGTACTGTTGTTATTTTCTACATAATCGACCAGTTTTCCCAATAAGAATTATCTTCTAAACAATTTGACCTTTCTCCATTGACTTATGGTCCTATAGATTACCAAGTTCTTTGACACTGGAATCTAGTAAAATCCATTTACTTCACAACTGAACACATAATTCAAAAAAAAAATTAGACCAGTTGTGTCTGTCATAATTGTTAAAATATTGAGCACACATAGCATCTACTTTTTGTGCATATATTGTGTACACACACACACACACACACACACACACACACATATAGTTTTCTGGTGGACATTGTAGCATTATGGTGGACCTTTGATTTTAGAAATGGTAGAGTCCAATATTTGAGAGCTCAGGTTTTGATGTCAGACGGACCTGAATTTGAACTCTGGCTTTGCATTTACCTACTCCGTGACCTTGGGCAAGTGGCTCCGTCTCTGTCTGAACCTCGGCCCCTTGCTGGTAGTATGAAGACACTTTGACCACATACACTTGTTGTGAGGAGTGAATAAGAAAAGGGAGCTAAATCTGGAAACACAGCGCCGGACACATTACCGACGCTCCGCAAAGGTGATGGGTTTTGTCGTTGCTATTCTTTGTGGTGTCGCACCCACTTGCCACATTAAGCGTTGCATGACTCTGGAGTTTGGAGTATTGTTCCTTCAGTTGTTGGAACAGCTTGAACCTCTCCTTTTGAGTGAAAATTAAGGTACGCATATTTTGCAGGTATGTCTGCAACTCATTTTGGCTGACAGCTTGACATTCCATTCAAGTAACAATAAAAGCAGAGTCTCGCATTCTTTTTTTTTTAATGTTTATTTATTTTGAGAGGGAGAGAGAAAGAGAGAGAGTGCGAGCAGGGGAGGGGCAGGGAGAGAAGGTGGGGGGTAGAGAATTCCAAGCAGGCTCCTTGCTGTCAGCACTGAGCTGGATGCAGCGCTCAGTCTCAGGAACCCTGAGATCATGACCTGAGCCGAAATCAAGAGTCAGAGGCTTAAGGAACTGAGCCCCCCAGGTGTCCCAGCATAGTCCTACCTTCTTACAACAGAGTGATAACTTGCACTATGCATGCCTCTGATCTACAAACAGGTTACTTTTGGAAAACAAGAGTGCCAATGCTTGGAGCTCATTAGAACATTTGCTCATTATATGGATGGACCTGTTCAACAAACGTCACCAGGTAGCTGGAAGTTCTTGATGGTTGTGAGACACCATCCAAGGCAGTGGTTTTCCAAACCTAGACAACCAACGTGTAGAGTCAACTGCTGCTGTGTGGTCCGGGTCTTCTCATTACCCAACAAGCCAGAAATCCAATTTTTAAATAGTTTTTCAGAGTTAAATAGTTATACAAACCAAATGAAACCTCTACTGGTCAGTTTAGGCGCATAGACCATTAGTTTTCAACCTCTGCTTTGCTCCCTAGATTTACCCCAACACCACCTGCTTACCAGGAATAATTGCAACCGAGTTGTGTAATTTTAGTTCCTATCACATCTTATCACATCTTAATGTTATGTGCTGGGCTGGGTTCCATGTTTCTCAGTGTTCTAGCCATTTTTTAAATTATTGTACCTCCCACATTGTATTATAGTGTCTATCTTATGAGTTGTCTTCCACTAATCAGAGAGTTCTTTAAAGGCGAGGACTGCATCTAAATCTCAACACCTCGTGTGGGGCTTGACATGTTAGGCACTTAAAAAATTCTTGCAGAATGAATGAATGATTAAATCCATAAACGCCCGTGGTGTCCTTTGAGGAACTACTTGAGAAACGTCCCTTTGCAAAACACGTCAACCCCTTCCGCGGAACAGTCATCAAAGAAACGAACAATTTTGTTTCTTGAATATATATTAAGTTCACACAGAAGGTCACGTGAAGAAGCCACATAAAAATTCTCATAGGTTTGACTTGCAGAAACAAAATTCTCCTCTTCAGGTGACGTTAAATGCTTTCCCTTTTCTCCAACGCCAATCGCAAAATCTTTTTTTCCTTGGCTGCCAGTAAGCTCAGAGGTATATTTAGCACAAGATTGTAATAATTAACTCATTGCCGAAACTAGATCTTTCCTTCTCCTTCTTTTTTCTCCAACATTTTCCGTTTTATTTTAATTGTCCTGTGCTATGCTTGTTAGTTGTGTCACTCAAGTAAAATATTTTATGAAACAGGCAACATAGAAATCATTAGAAAACAATTATGGAGTAAAATATACAGCAATTTGCTTTAGGACAAATACACTCCAGAGGCTTCATCCATTTGGCAATTAGCATCCAGCAGGTTTTAGCACCCATTTGCCACCTGTTCAATAGTCTTAACTTTGTACTCTGGAACACTGCGTGGCACTAGTGTTGCAACGAAGGGCTTGGTTTCTGTTATAACAGTGAGCTGGGTGCTTGGGAATGGGGGGCAGATGAGAAGAGTAGAGTGTGAGGACCCTGCCTTCATGGAGGTTGTCCTCTCATTGAGGAAAATAGGACGTCAACACAAAACAATGAAGAAGGAATCATGGTTGGTATGTTAATTTCTGAGGGCTGCTATAGCAAAGCACCACAGACTGGTGACTTAAAACCATAGAAATGGATTCTCTCTCTTTTCTGGAGGCCAGAAGTCCAAAATGAAGATGCCCATAGAGCCATGCTCTCTCTGAACCTTCTAGGGAAGAATCTATTCGATGCCTTAGCTTCTGGTGTCTCCAGTAATCCTTGCTGTTCTGTGGTGTATGGCCTCATTACTCCAATCTCTGGCTCCAACGTCATGTGGAGATTTCCCTGTGTCTCTGAGTGTGTCTGCCTATCTCTGTGCCCCTTGTCCTCTTGTTATAAGGACACCGGTCATAAGACGAAGGGCCCTCCCTACTCCAGAGTGACCTCATCTTAACATATATGTATATATAATGATGTCCACAAAGACTCTACTCCAAATAAGGCCACATTCATGGGTGCTGGGGGTGAGAACTTCGACACATCTTTTTTTTTTTGAGAGACAGAATTCAACCACGCGGTTGCCAAAGAACAGGTGCCAAAAAGTATAGAACAGACAACCGGAAAGAAGAGGAGGGCCAGGCCTTGGTGGAGAGCCCGTCCAACTGGTTTGCACATCAGCGAAGCTGGAGGGCACACCCTACCGCTGACAGCTCTGGAAGCTTTGTGTTGTCCCTGTGTCTTTCGTTCACTAAGGCCCTTCCTTCATTGTCCTGCTCGCTCACCGGGCCTCGTCCTTCGTTACAAACCGGCCCTCCCAGATATCATTCTCATTCCAGCCGTTGGCATTCTTGGTATGCTCCGCATGTTGAGTTTTTATCAGTTTTGTGTGATGAGAAATTCCTAAGTCACTTTCTACAAGATGGCCTTCCTTTACTGTGCTCTTATCTCTTATTGCTATCACGAGCTTGTGTGACAGACTGTGCCAGCCTTAAGTTCACAGGGTTCTCTGAAATAAAGAGAAAATATACACACCTGATTTTCTTGTTGTTGCCGCTAACAGTACATGTGCAAATATAACAGAGACCATCAAATTATACTCCCGGCTCTCAGCTTCCCTGCTCTTTACATGGATTTGAAACAAGACTTGGTCTATCTCCTTTTCCTAATGGAATTTTTTAAAAGTCGTCTTTGCTAGATTTTCTTTAGAGATAAAATGGTCCCTTTCTTTCTATAAGGTCTTATCATAATCATCTCCATTCTCTTGGCTGGTCAGGTAGAAGAACTTTAAAATGTGCTTCATTTCTTCCCGTGCCACGTCTGATGAACAACCTAGATTTGGAAATCCTCTCGCTTTCCTACCTCAAATGAAAATAACAAAGCTACAGCATGATTAAGTGATCGCTACAGCGGGCATTTTTGCTCCTTTTACTTGCAAGAACCTCGTAGAGTATTTTGCTAGACATAATCACAGCTATCGTCAATTACCATTTTATTGGGTGTTAGTTGCGTGGTGTTTTGCTAGGCAATAATTGAACAAATTATGATGAGTGGCATTTTTTTCATAAAATACCAGTAATGCGGAGTCACAGGTTTACGACCTGAAGTATATTTTGAGACTCACAAAGCAGGAAGGACACTTACCTCAGTAAATGGAAACCTGTAGTTAGAATGTGCAGGACTCAGTAATTCCGGTTCCTACATTTAAGTCTTTGGTTCCACCTTGAATTGTTAATACATGTGGCCAGGTCCTTGTCCCCTCACCCGTGAATGGTCTTCACAACTGCCTGCAGACCTTCTTTATTCCCATCAACACTACTCCCCGAGTAGGATTGAAGCAATACCACATTGTGTGTTTGCAATGATCGATAGTTCACCAGGGTTCGACCTCCCTTATTCACATGGCTCAATGCTGAGGCGTAAGGTGGCTCATCCTGTGGAACGCTGGTAATGAGAACCAAACACCGAGTTCTACCCGGATTTGGGGGATTTAAGCCTAGGACCCGTCCCACTACTCTGTTTTGCTCTCTCGTCGGCTGCCATCCTATTTCGACCCAACTCAGATATCTTCCCAAGGTGCCTATGAGTTCTCATGTCACATCAGATCCTTGGCATTACAGGCCTCCATCATATTTCCTCTCAAAACATTTACATCTGCCACCATGCTTCAGCACTGGAAAGCCCCACCCCTTCACTACTGCCCCCAAACGCTACCCAGATAAGCGCTCTTGTTCCTCACGCTTCCCAATTCCCATCTTGCCATTCTTCCAGGCCTTTCCGAGCCTTAGTCTTCTGCGATACTGTCCATGACAACTGTGGGCCAGACTGACATCTCCTCTCAGAATTTGTGTTCCCTTAGCATTTATGTTTTATGCCAGACTAGTGAGCACTGCTATCTATTTCCTTAGCATTTAAATGTTGGCTATGTCTGTTCATTTTATTCTGCAAACCAGATTATAATACCTTTGCAGTAAGGATCTTACCATAGATTTCTCTTTTGCACATTTAAATACATACTTTGATGACTGATAATAGGTATTTCTTCATATCCTAAACTTCTGGCTCCAAATTGTAAGTGTCTACCATATAAGAGCAAAACATTGAACTGCAAACCCATATTCTGGTAATGATTCTAAATTAATATTAACATGCTGCTCTCCAAAATTCTGATTAAGGTAACCTTTTGAAAAATATTAAATGTTAAAATGTTTTTGACTCTATGTTCTAAATGACACTTAAGAAAAAGAAAAATCATAGTACCTTTCAGGATACTTTTTTGACAATTTTACATAGCAGAGAGTTGTTGTCTTCGCCTTTTCTGCCTTATCTGACTGCACATTTCTATAATCAGTAATCTTTACAAGACTATATTTACACTTGGTCCAGAAAACTGTAGGTTCCACACATTTTCTGTGCTCTTCGTACCTTGTTTATCAGGCTCTCCCATTTGGGATTGCACCATTCTATTGAGGCAAGAAACCGAGACCTCTATTTGGTTGATGCATTTGAGGAGTCATGAGGAAAATGCTTTTAAGTAGAGTGACCTTAACTAGATGGAAGTTCTTTGGGCACCAAAGGGAAAAAAAAAAGTTAATTCCTACCCGAAGCTTCATTAAACGGATGCTTTGTAAGAAAGGCTAATAAAAGTATGGTGACCCCATTAGGTTCGGGGGAACTCTATGCCTCAGACAGAACTGTTGGTCCTGCATTATCAGTAAAGCATCTTAGATGCCCAGTTAAATGGGACTCTTTTCTCGGGATCTCACTGATGCTTTAGGGATTTCAGGACATTAGCCAATGGCTGACTAGCTTTATGGGATTTATGCACCAGTGCAGCCACGAAATCAAGTTTCATCCCCTGAATGTGCGGAAGGTCCCTAATAAATTAAAGTTTCCTCCTTCCCCTGCTCCTACAGTCTTGAGGATTTCAGTCTTCAGATAATAACATTTAGAAAACCACACTGTGATGATTCACTTGCAAAGAGACAAAGCCTTGGCGGCGTATTGTAATGCGTCTCAGAAAGCTTCCTTTAAAATTCACTTGATCGCTTTTCTTTACTTCCTAGTTGAAGTCTGGTTTGTATAGTGGCACATGTTGATCAATTACTTTGGTGAACGCCCATCCAGCTGTCACAATTTCCTTTTGGAAAGTTCCTTTTGACTTTTCCCGGTTCATTTCACCACCGGACGCTCTACCGGCGTGTCTCCTAGGTACATAAGCACAAGGGGGTTGTGACTTTCAGAAGCATCTCTGCAGGCTGAGATCATCCCTAGGTCCCCCTGCAACAACACATGGATGTCGGAATGGTGCAGTGAGTCTATTTACCAAGAAAACCTCCCACCCATGCACTATAAGTTTATTTGCATTTTTGCGATACACATCCCACAGGCTAACTCCCACGTCCATGTAGATCTACCTGACCTCCTTATACTAACAGCTAGATAGATGAGTTTGGGGAAAATACTGCATCTTACTTATATTACCTTGAAGGAAGCTCAACATGTGATGCTTCCATTTTGGATTTATATTTCCAACACCTGTATGACACAGGAACCAATTTTTAATGTCAACGAACCATGGCATGTAAGATTCTAATTTTTAACTTACGCTGGAAGTGTACTCACTTTGTACTTGGTATCATCAAGATGGCCTTTCGTTAAAAAAGCCCAAATACTTACGTGCCTAAGGATTACAAAGTTTAAACATCGAGGTGCACATACACTTAGATATAAAATATCACATATAATGAAGGGCTAATGTGGGCATGATACCGGACTCAACAAAGGGCTTATACAAAGACAAGGCAAGAGGAGCCTTTTTAGAAGACATCTTTATTATGGTTAAAAAGAAAAGGGAGGAGGGAGCTAACCCCATCCTGAGATTCCTGCTGTGTGCAGGAAATCAAAAGAAATAAAATGAACACCATTGAACCACAGCTCCACAAACACTCGTCAGGGTAGGTATCTTCAAATATTTGAAAGACTGTCATGTGAAACAGGAGTTAATTAGATTTACTCTGTTAACTCCACAGGACAGCACAAAGAACAATAAAAAGAAGTTTGAGGGGAGGCTAATTTTGTGCCTCAATACTGGGAACCCTTGAACATTTAGAAGTCTCTATAAATCGGTTGGGCCAGACCACTTTGCCAAGGAGGAAACTCCCCGTGTCTAGAAGCATTAAAACAGAGTCAAGACGACCTCTATCCAGAATAATATAGATGGAATCCTTGTTCTAGTGCAAAGACTTGCTTTGTGTGGCCGCATAAATTCATTCTGATATCAATATTAAGTGATTTCCTTTACTTGCTTGATGAGAAGGTATAATCTCTTCCAAATCGGCTTGTTTATTTTTCAAATTCTCTGATGGTTAAAAAAGAATTTTATTCTTTTTTCCTGCTGTCTTGTGTATTCCCTCAAATAGGAAAAAAAAAAAAGAATTTCAGAAGAGCTCTTCAGTATTTTCTGTGATATGATTACCTCAGGCAGTGTTACAAGTGTAATTAAAATTCTGTTTGCATTCCTTGAAATATAGATACGCATCTCAGAGCGTGAGCATTCTGAAACATCAGAATCGGGTAGTTATCCAATCGAGGATGGTAACAATCTGAGTTATTCTGGATCCTCGATTTTGAGACTAAGACCAATTCCCGTAATCATTGTTATACTTTAGGCTATAAGGTTATACATGTTCTAGAACAAGTTTGTGGGCTGGCAGACAAAAAAAAAAAAAAAACAAGCCGAGGAGACCGTGGTAAGGATTTAGCTATTTACTCTGTGTAGATGCTTGTTCTAACAAAGCAATCTGGATTTTATTTTCAAATAAACATTACAAATGTGTGTTCCAAAGCCAGGCAGAGACCCACTTCCATATCAATTGAGTAAAACAGAGCTGAGAGCTGTAAAAAAAAAAAAAATAGAAGCCTATCGCTGACTTCCAAGAGTCAGTAAGAATAATAACTCACATTATCAGAAAGGGCAGTACAAAATTACTCGTGCAAAGAACAAGTAAAGACTTCTTGCTTTTTCCTTTTTGGCTTTCTTGCTTCCAATTTAAGATCAAGATCTTAGAAGGAATTACATTCCATCTTAGGTAGAACTGACAGAAACACATTTTCAATTACCAGCAGGTGACAATAGAACAACAATGTCAGTGGTTTTTTAAACAAGGTTATTTCTTGCTTTACAAAGGTGACTATTTATAAATGACGGAACAAGATCTCTAACAAATAATATTACTCTTTTCAAAAAATATAAATGCTATATCTCTGGATCCTGGTCCATTTAATTGACACTTTTCTGGTTTCGTAGGGGTCCAAAGAGAAAAAAGAAATAGCACTGTAGCAGAATGATTTGACCTAAGAAATATTAAGTGCTAAATATAACCCAGGGATGCCTATTATAATAAACATGGTTATTACTCATTTCCATTTAAGGAAAGCAGAACTCATGATTCCATCTTATTGTTGCTATTGTCTTTCAATGAGCATACTTCTTAGGACACATTTAAACACATGCTATAGATGAATGAATCAATCAATATAAGGATGAATGAAATGAATACAAGTCAATGATGCCGGTCCTATGAGGCAGTCTTACAGCCAAACTCTATAGTTTTATTTCTGTGTCATTTACCTGTGTCACCCCAATAATACCAGAGCTAAATTTTAGTGACTCAAAGAAAAAAAGTCACTCTATCTCAAGTTATCCCACATATTGAACTTGCACTCACACTAGAATTAACTCTTGTTTTCTTTGTAGACTTGGATTTTCAGTCACGTTATTTTTAAGTTAAAAGCAGCTTCACCAGAAAGGGATTTCAAAGGGCTTCACATTATCCGTCTAAAAGATACAAAAATCACTTTCTGCTCTTGAATTTTGCTTGGAATATTTTTCCTAACAGCTCCCAATTGTTTGGAGCATTTTAAGACATGAGTTAACGTTCACATAGTTAACTTACATTATCTCCCATCTCAGTTGAAGGTTTTAACGATGCCAAATTACCTCACCACCTTTTCCCTCCCGTGATTCCATTAACCTTAGGATTTCAAAGCAATCTAATTTTGGATAAATTGCTTTCCTGTGTTTTGGCTGCTAGCTTTTGACAAACGTGTTTTAAGTTTCACTCAAAGGCTAATTTTTTCTTATTTTAACCACAGAATGCTTTACAAATTATGCTAGCAAGATGTCTTTTATTTCTCAAGTTTTAGTTACTCAGAAATTATAATTTTCTAAAGCTAAAAAAAGCTTGAAAACTTGATACTGAGCTAAATATCGTCGAGACTAGATTAAATTGTTAAGAATTTATTCTTAGGAAAACTTGTTTTGAGCTCTTTTCTAGCTGTTAATACTCTGTAAATACTGGCACCCTCAAAACCATCTTGTTTATTAGTGAGAATGGCCAAAATTTAGAAGCATTTGTATTTTTTCCTGTGGGAATACAAAGTTAGCTGACTCTCATTCCAGAAGTTCATACACACACACACGGGTAAGAAAGGAGAATGGTTGGATTCCCTTCCCTTCCCTTCCCTTCCCTTCCCTTCTCTTCCTTTCTCTTCCCTTCCCTTCCTTTCCTTTCCTTTCCTTTCCTTTCCTTTCCTTTTTCTCTTCACTCTCTCTCTTCTTCTACCTTTCTAAATAGCCATTTAAGGTTCTCACGGAAGAAACTATCAATTAAGAAATTTCTATGACAAGCCATGACATTGTATTAGACATTGTGATGGAATAAAAGCAACGAAGCATAGGACATTTGCTTACCATAACCATCCAATGAAGGAAATAGACGCGTCCTCTCCCAACTAAAATAATGTCATGGATCAAATGTGAAGTGTAGTCATAATAACATCATAACAGCTAACTAACCTTGAACACTTTCTGTTGGACTGACACTGGACAAAGAACCTCACAGAAGCTATCTCATTTGGTCCTCACCACAATGAAAGGGCTACTGCTATTCCCATCTTACAGATGAGAAAACAGAGTCTGAGAGGTCAGATTGTTTGCCCACATACAGTAAATGCTCAGCTATGATTCAAATCTAAGTCTGACTCCAAGGCTCATGTTTCTGTATGTTTTGTTAATGCTGCATTTCAGAATATTCTAATTTTTTTTTAACATTTGTTTATTTTTGAGAGACAGAGAGACAAAGCATGAGCACAGCAGGGGCCGAGAGAGGGAGACACAGGATCCGAAGCAGGCTCCAGGCTCCAAGCTGTCAGCACACAGCCCGACGCGGTTCCTCGAACCCACAAACCGTGAGATCATGACCTGAGCTGAAGTAGGGCGTTTAACCGACTGAGCCACCCAGATGCCCTCAGAATATTCTAAATGCAGGGTTTCAAAGATGGGAGAGATCATTTTCAGGGACAAACTCACAGAGAAGCTGGTATTTGTGTTGAGAAATGAAGGGCAAGCTGAATGATGTCAAGCGTGGATCCTGGGGGATCTACGTCAGACAGTGGAAACAGAGCGACGAAAGCATGAGGTTAGGAGCATAAAGATGTTTGGGGACAAAAGCCTCCTCCAGTCTGGCTAGAGCGTGGTAGATTGGAAAAGCTGAATGGGACAAAATGAAAGACACTGGGCAGTTTTTAATACGTAATTTGTGTTCATTTATCAGGAGTTTGTGAAGTTAGAGGTAAGACATGAGAAATAATTTTAAAAAAACTTAGCCCTACATAACTGGAGTTTAGAGAAATCTCAAACTATCATCTGAGGCCAATTATGTTTTTCATGTTCTTTGTTTTTCTCCTCAAGTGAACAGCCATGACGGTAAGGAGAGCTCTCCAAAGTAATTTGTATTTCTTTGGTAAGAGAATAAAAAATTTTAAATGCTCCAACAAGTCAATTGATTCTTCATTGTGTGCTCTTTTAATATTAAAAATAATTTTAGTTATGAAAATTAAAAATAATTAATATTAAAAATATATTTAACCTACGCCAAAATATTACACCAGAATGAAGGATGGATTGTTTGTTCATACAATGTCATTATTTATGATTCTCTGGAAAGAATTTGTCCATTTTCACTTAATATCATGCTTTGTTATCTACTTCAAAAGGCCCACATAAATATTAGGGCTATTATAAATAAAGAGAGCATTTTATTCATGGCAAGACTAAGGCCAATTCTTATTGACTGCATGGACCTCTTGAATATCCAAATCCATTTGGAACCATCTCACTGTTTTGTTTTTGCCTTCACAAAGGTAGATTTTTTTTTTTTAAGCGTCAAAGTTGTTACCCTCAGTCCGAACATTGGAAATATCAAAATGGTTTTGTATACATTCTTTTCTCTTTGGGTTATTGGTGATTATTTTAAAACGCTTAATTAAACCTTTACCAATTCTGGGAATGCATTTGCTCCTAAAATGAAAAAGCCTGATTTGTTTTTTGGACACTCTGCTCCTCTTTTCTCATTTTGAAATACTTAAAAATTATTTTTTTTTTGCAAGGACAGAACTTGCTTCCCTACCGCTGAGTCAGGGACAGATTTTAGATCTAAGTCTTTTGATCGGAAAGGAAGAGTTACAGAAGCTCAATCATGTGTGAAAGCATCTAATGGAATTCAAATACCGATGGAACTTGCTAGTGCCTGAAGGGCGAAATTTGTATAATTTGCATGGCGAGTGCAGGGTTAATAAACGAAAAGGGAAGAAAACAGAGAAGCAGCTTTCAGAGAAGCATGAAGCGTTTTGCTGAGCCTCTTGGAAATGGGAGTCGATCAAGCAATTAATATAGTTAAAAACACAAAAGCATGCTTGGATCTTAATCTACCTAAGGAAAGCGATCCAACCCAAATACGTAAAATTGATAGACTAAGACGACTTTCCAGTGAGGTGGAAAAGTCTCATAAAAACTCAGAAATGGAATACAAGGAACAAGGTCATTTGGCTCATCCTGTCTGTCAGCACTGAATTATTTCATAGCGATTAAACTCAGTTCAGTTGACCAGGGAGGGAGTTCATTTATACTAATGAATCCACATTGAAACTCTGACTTGAGCAATAAACTTTGTTGTTGTTGCTGTTTTTCCTTCCTATCCCAGTCCCGACTCCCAACCACACCCAAGTAAACATTTTTTATTATAGGAGTGACAGCCTCAATATTAAAGATTGGAAAGACCACTCGGCTTGAAGGATTCTAAAGACTGTTTTCCTTTTGTTATGAGCTACAGTTACTGAAAATAGAATGTGGTGTTGTGTTGTGATTCCAATGAGATAACACCAGTCTTACTTTTGTCCCTCGTCCTGGGCTGTGCTAGACTATAAGCTTTGGGAGTCTAGGGACAAGGTCTGCATTAGCTTACCCTTGTATCACCACTGTCCAGCACATTGCTTCTATGGAGTCAGCGCTCAATTAATATTTATTGAAAAGAATTAAAAAAAATTGAATGCAGAAGGTGCATCTCTTCTTGCCAAATTGGGTGGGCATGCTATGTAAAGCCAGGGAATAACTGTCTTCCCCGGGGATCACGTTTCCTGAAAAGTTTGAGAGGAAAGTTAAGTAATTTCACGAGGTTAATTAAAGTAGATCTAAATATTAAAACTAATTCGGATTATTTATGGAAAGAACGCAAAATCCGCACGAACTCCTAAGATGAAAACTTGAGACTTCAAAGCAATTTCACCAGGGGTGCTGCTTCCAGCACCGCCCCCAGATCTGTCCCCCCGACCGGGAGAGGACTCCAGGGGGGCATATGTGAATCACAGAGTAGAGCAGTAAAGAAGACCCAAGGAAGACGGATTTATGATCATCGGGACATCGTCGGAGAATTCGACAGACATTTCAGAGAGCAGACGTGCTTGCTTATTTGGGGCCCTGGCACGGCTCACCCCTGTACATGGGAGTTTTAAAAGGCCCCAGATTCGGTGATTTGGGAGATTGGACAGCGGGGAGAGACTCCTTTTTCTTCTCCCCTGCTGGGTTCTCCAGTTGGGGCCTGTAAAACCAGACTCACAAAGGACAGATGAATACGAGACAAACAAAAGCTTACTAACACATGTGGCACATGTCACATGGGAGAAACTTCATAGCGACTAACTCAAAGGCATGGCTAGAACTTACGATGATATAGTGCTTTAGCAAAGAACAATAAATCTGTAGAGAAGTGACAAGACAAAAGAAAAGGGTCTTAGACTTCCCACGGTGGCACACTGTGGAAAGGTAAATAGATGGGGGAAACTAACCGAGCAAGGTGTTCTACGTACGTCCATTTTGGTGCCAACTGCCTTCCCCCGTCACCACCCCCCCCCCCGCAAGGCCATTAAAACTACCCCGGGAGGGGAGATTTACATTTTTCAGAAATTTCTCATTTTTCAGAAATTTCTGCTGTTAGTCAGATAAGAGAGTCAGGGGAAGGTGTCTTTCTGTATCTATTGATTCTCATTTGCCTCCGGCTCTAGATAATCCTTCTGCCAAAGTGGCATGTTTGGGGATAGCATATTCTGGCCCCCTACAAGAGAGAAGTGACAATGTGGAGAAATCCTAACACTGGGAGCCCAGGGGGAGCAATGTTATGAGAGGTTCAGCTGGGGTTCGAGGCCTCCGACTGTACCTGTTACAAATGAACCCGATGTGGCTGCTTGGGGGACATCAAGGACAAGGCTACACATTCTCACTATGCCACTATGGGGCGACGGGCCCGTGAGCCTGGCTGGGGAGTGCCCCCCTTTCACAGGCTTTGTCATCTGAGTGCTGGAGTCTTGTGCGTGCCCGAGCACGTGTGTGTTCACAAAAGCAGCGCCACAATCCTGTTAGATGAGGGCCAGCTGAGATAGGAGTGACGAAGTGCGGGTGTGACCCTTCCCTGCTTGGTTACAGGGACAGGCCCGGGGCTGTGCCTCACTTTAGAGGAACCACATGCCCAAGGACCAAGAAATCCAGTGGGTTCCTGACAGCTGGATGTTCATGATGTCCGGGCTCGCCCTGGACAGAGCCAGTTGAACAAGAACGAAGTCACATTTAGGCAGCCATGGAGGGGCCACCGGGACTGAGCGGAAGACCAGCTGGGAGCCTGCAAGAGGCTGTGTAGTATTGTGACTGTGGCAGGATGTAGAGAAGACAGAACCTAGCAACTAGCAAGGAGGGGCTTAGAACGGGTCTGAAGTCACTGTCCGATGAGCCCCTCCCCCGCCCCCCCACCTCCCCCCCACCCACCCCCACCCACACCCCCGCTGCCAGCTGCTCCTGGAGAGGGCAGAGCACTGGCTGGGATGCCTAGGCTCTGCTCCACAAACCGGCAGCACAGCTGGCTTCACGGGACACGCTTCACTGTGGCACAGAGTCGTCACTTAGAAGAGCCCACGTGGTTTAACGCTCTGCTGTCACCGCTCAAGAATTCTTAATAATTTTGCCTTTGGACTGGTGTTTGGTAAGTGAGGTTCAGTGGGACAAACAGCCTAAACGTGAGCAGGGGAGAGGGGGTGCAGGAGGCATGTCTGCTGTTGACAGAGAGCATTCCCAGGATCCCAGGAGCCCAGCAGTCAAGTGGACCCACGACGGGTGAAGCTGAGTGAGACTCTGGATGAGTGCAAAGTCAGCCTGCTGTGTCCGTGACTATGAACAGAGGGGTGCTGTGAGAACTGCTCCTTTCATTTGAAAGCAGCTTGTTTCAATGCCGAAAGAAGGTGATGGTGGTCTCTAAAAAACACGAATGACCAAAGATCTGCACTATATTCTTTCTTACCCGGCTGATTTCGTTTTGTGCAGAATTTCTACTTTCCTGGTGAGAACAAAATACATATGCATGTACGATTTTTGTAATTTTGGTGATTCCACATACTAGTTAAATGCTCTAATGTTTGCATTTAAAACTGGCAACCCACAGCATAAAGATAGAAAGTACGCAGTAATTTAAGATTCTAATTTTTCATCACTTAGAAAGACATTAAATAACAAATAAAAACAACACAATAAGTTGTGTGAAAGATGACGGAAGAAAGGAAAAAGCTGTATATTTCAGTGCCCTTAATGGGAATTTTTCTTGTTTCTTTGAATAAGAGACCCCACGTTTTCATTTTGCACGAGTTTTGTAAGATCTGTAGCTGGCCTTGTCTGGAAGAGATAGTAAGAAGAAACCACCTACATATTCCACTCTGGTCTGACAAATGTGATTAGATAAAGGTTCTCAAAAGAATGAATTCATTAATATGCTTTCTTCTCAACCAAGAAGCACCAGCTTCTGAGAGGAAATATTCATGGCAGATGTGGGAAGAGAGGAGCTAAAGTTCAAGGTCAGCTCATCAAGTTCCCTTTAATGTTCTTGGGCCTTTCCCGCAAGATAGATTATTTAGTTTCTCTTAAACTTACGTATGTTGCTCCAAATACTTTTAAATACTGACATTGTATTTTACTGTTTTAAGTCTATTTATTGATTTTGAGAGAGAGAGAGAGAGAGAGAGAGAGAGAGAGAGAGAGAATGTGGGAGGGGCGAAGAGAAGGGAAGAGAGAGAAAATCCCAAGCAGGCTCCATATTGTCAGGGCAGAGCCCTCTACGGAGCTGCAATTCATGAACCATGAGACCACGCCCTGAGCCAAAACCAAGAGGCAGAGGCCTAACCAATCGAGCTACCCCAGAAGCCCAAAATATTGGTTTTTTAACTTGAAAATGTTAAGCATTTCAGCGGGGAAGTGCAAAACTCTTAGCTTCTCCTAACTGCATCCATGCTATTCATGGGTAGCTGTCAAAATGCATCACTGGGAAGCCTGGGGCCATGGCAGAGAAGATAAGCAAGAGAGCCTCCTGGAGCATTTAGCAGGTAGTCTGGTTCAGGCTTCTCTGTTCAGGAAGCATCTTCAATCTCCTCATCCCTTTCTTGTCCTATGCTGACTCTGAGCAGCACTCTGTACCTTTTGTCAATTTCACCGCTTAATTTTTTTCGATTCCTGGATTTCTGTATACAGGAACGTTTTTGATGCTCTTAGTCTCTTGTTCTGACACTTCCCCATATATTCACGGTCTGCTGACACCACCTTCAGTGTTTAAGTATCTCTAAGCACAGTTGCCCAAAATTGAGTGAATGCCTCCAAACCAAAGACCAGATTCTGTTTAATTCCTGTTGTAATGGGACATTGATTAGTGAGGACACCATCCATCTTGGTAAAATACCTTGTGGGTTTTCTCCCCCAGCTTTTGTGTCCGGTCCACACTGGAACTGATGAACTTACTTTATAGCTATCAGACTTCCATTCTCCTAATGGTTGCAAAGATCAACAGAGACAGATGAGATCTTAAAGCTGTCTTCTTTACTCTTCCTGTAGTTGACATTTAAGAAAAATCGTGACGATATCATGCCTCTGTGGTCTCAAGTAGGAGTCAGCAAGCTTTCTGTAAAGGACTGTAAATATTTGGGGCTTCGGTTAGGAATTTTTTTTTAATCTCAATTTTACAGTTTACCTGTGTAATTATTTTTATAAAGAGGTTAAAGAATAATAATTAATATGAGAACCATACTTATTCTTTTTAGTAAAACATATTTCCATTACTTCCATCTTAGTTGATTAAAAAACATAGAGAAGAATCTGGCCAAGATTTTAATAATATGACAACTGTCTTAGACACATTATATTTCTTCCCTTGTAACATCTTTAAAGTTTTGTGAACGTCTTCAATGTGTTGTGTGTTGAGAAAAATACTATGTTAATATGGAAAAGCACTTTGCTTTTGCCCTGCTTAAAGACCTCAGTCAATATATTGGGACCTCTACCCTACCTTTAGTTTCTTGATAATCAGATGGTTGACATCACCAAATGATCAACATCTTGTTGGGATTATCTGTCATCATTTATCATGATGCTTTCAATCCTTAAGATTTTGCCCATATCCGAAACCTTTTGTCCAATGTCACGTACCATGCTGGGCAGTTAAATATTTCTGCAGATTTATGTATATTCTTTATTTCCTTATTGCAAACCCACCCTTCTCTGATGTTTATAAACTTAGACAAATAAACAGTGGAATAACGGCTCCTCATTCCCTGTCTATGTATTAGTTTTCCAAAAATATTTACAATGGGAAATTGATAAGCTTTCTAAATATGTGAATTTATAAGATTGTGGTGACAGCAGATGATGTATCATAATTTTATGTTCTTTTCTTTGAAAGTTGTTGTTTAATATTTGCAAACAGAGGTGACTCTTCTTCAGTACTTACCTGTGGAATTCATTAATTATTTTTTAACATAACCATTGTCTACATATTATTTTTTTTTGGCACGTAGAAACTGAAAATAGATCTATTATACGGAATAATACATATTTTTTTAAGATTTGTAGTATTCTACTTTTTGATTAATTTTCCTGTACATTTGAATTGTGATAGGTAATCCATTTCCATTCATATTTTTTGGCTTGTATTGATCTTAGGTATTCTTTGCTTCTTTTACTGCGTATATAAATGTAATAGAGAAAACCCAATAAAAATGATCAACTATTTTGAGAAGCTAAATTTCACTGGCCATTCATTAGGGTGGTTTCAGTTTTTCCCAGCATGTAGTTTTTCCAAATCAATATTTAAAAAGCTGTCAATGGGCAGATTAAATTAAAATATTTTCTTTATAATTGATGTTATTAAGCTATGAAGATAGTATATGATCTCTTTGGGGGGAAATGTAACTTTGTGTTTATTCAATTGCTCTATCAGCCAAAGATGTGTTTTTGCTAACTACTAAAGTATTTTCCCTTTTTAAAATTGTTGAAATAGGTTTTATAGATATTAAAAGAGTAAATCCTTCTCTGGTAATTATCATTTTGTAGCTCTTAAAAAGTTATAACAATGTTATTTTATACACTTCCTCAATAAGTGGCTTAGTTCATTCATTCATTTTTTTGAAATCTTATTAAATACTCATTGTACGTAATTCCAATAGGCAGTAAATAGTGACTAAGCATATAGACTCTGGAATCAAGGTCAAATCCTCTGTCCCTACTCTCTAGGTAGGTGTCCTAGGTAGGTGAGGATAAATTATTCTAGGTGATCATCGTCATCAGTTTGTAGGATTTTGGTGAATGTTGGATGGGAAAATACCTGTAAAATGTGCAGTGCACTCACAGAGCAAGCTTCAGAGCACTAGCCATTATCAGCATCGCTAGATGCCGGATGCAATGCACATTAATTTCTTTTTCATTTCCTCTGAGTAGTATTTCCAGAAATCAGCATTTCTAAGTTCAACAGCAAAGCTATTACTTAGAGGCCTTAAAATTGCCACTGTTTGGGGAAAAAAATCAATTAGGCAACATGAGTCCATTTCCTATATGACTAGATTGTAGCCAATATTCTGGCTGCATTAAGTGGCATTTGACGTAAGATCATCTATCCTGCAGCCCCATCCTGGGTTGATGCATTGCTGGCATATTGTCTGGAGGTTTTCCTCAGCTATCTCTATCAGTCTGCAACTTTGAAGTCTTGTCCTTTGGAAACAACAACAGAAGCATCTACAAAGCCAAGGCTCTTGGTTTTGGGGGGCAGCCCCTTCTGCTGTTCACACCCAACGGATTCAAATATTCAAGCCAATGACTTGAGAACATAGTTCTGCCCCTCGTGAGGATTCAGCCAAAACACCCCAAGCCTGAGAAAACACTTAGAAGAGCATCATTGTGCGCTAATACAACGTTTTCATTGTTATAAAAACATATTGGTCAAATGAAGCACAGAGACACTTTGTGCAATTATTGTGACATAGATAAGGTTGACTTTTTTCCCAAGCACTAATCATGCCTCATACAAATATAAATCATAAATAATAAATATACATTGTTTATCAATAATGGTTATTATAAATAACCATTTATAAATGGTTGGTTAAATGATGGTTATAAATATATAAATATGGGTAATAAACAATGGTTAATCCTTTGAAGGAAAAAAGTCTATTTGGAGCTTGGTCAGATGCTATATATGAAAATAAATTTCAGGTTAGTGAGTTAAATGTAAAAAAAAAAGAGAAAAAATATATCTCTAAACAATTTTAAGGAATGGACATGCTAGAGAAAGATGATTTTTGATAGATTTTTTATCTTTGTATGGAGAAAGGCTTTCTAACTCAGAAACAATGGAAAAGATCCCAAGGGAAAATATGACCAAATATGACTACAGTATGCTTTTTAAAAACTTTAATTTGAAAAATTTAAAAAGAATTTTTTTAAGGTGGAGGGGGCACAGCTGGGTGGCTCAGTCGGTTGAGCGTCTGACTTCTGCTCAGGTGATGATCTCATGAGTCATGAGTTCAACCCCTGCATCAGGCTGTGTGCTGACAGCTCAGAGCCTGGAGCCTGCTTCGGATTCTGTGTGTCCCTCTCTCTCTGACCTCCCCATCTCGCGTTCTGTCTCTCTCTCTCAAAAATAAATGAACATTAAAAAAAAAAGGAAAAATTTAAAAATTAGCAGAAAAAAGTATTTGCCTAAAGATGACAGAGAAGGCTTACCATCCTTAATTTATAAAGTATCTTTACAAACCAATATTAGGGGCGCCTGGGTGGCACAGTCGGTTAAGCATCCGACTTCAACCAGGTCACGATCTCGTGGTCCGGGAGTTCGAGCCCCGCGTCAGGCTCTGGGCTGATGGCTCAGAGCCTGGAGTCTGGTTCCGATTCTGTGTCTCCCTCTCTCTCTGCCCCTCCCCCATTCATGCTCTGTCTCTCTGTCCCAAAAAATAAATAAACTTTGAAAAAAAAATTATAAAAAAAACAAACCAAAAAAACAAACCAATATTAAATTACATTATTCTAAATTGTAAATGGATTGTTCTACATCAAAGTTAAAGAATGTTATTATTAGCCAAATTATGGAAAGAGACCAAATGTCCATCAGCTGATGAGTGGATAAGGAAGATATGGTTTATATATACAGTGGAATACTACTCAACGATGAAAAAGAATGAACTCTTGCCATTTGCAACAACGTGGATGGAACTAGAAGGTATTATGCTAAGTGAAATAAGTCAGTTAGAAAAAGACAGATATCATAGTTTTCACTCATATGTGGAATTTGAGAAACTTAACAGAAGACCATGGGGGAAGGGAAGGAAAAGTAAGTTGCAGACAGAGAAGGAGGTACACCATAAGAGACTCTTAAATACAGAGAACAAACTGAGTGTTGATGGGGGTGTGGGATGGGGAGCAGGGAAAATGGGAGATGGGAATTGAGGGGGCATTTGGGATGAACACTGGGTGTTGTATGTAAGTGATGAACCACGGGAATCTACTCCCAAAGCCAAGAAACTATATGTCAGATAACTTGACAATAAACTATTTAAATAAATAAATAAATAAATAAATAAATAATAAATAAATAAATAATAAATTTAAATTAAAAATAATAAAAATTTTAAAAAATAAAATAAAAAATAAAATCCCCCCCCCCCAGAAAAAAAGAATGTTATTTATTTTCAAAATCAGGCTGTTAAAACTCTTTAGAGAACCATCAAACCAAATAAATATGCATAATAAGACTTCTTTTAAAAATATGGGATAACATTGGGGCACCTGGCTGGCTTAGTAGGTAGAGTACGGGACTCTTGATCTTGGGGTCGTGAGTTCGAGCCCTATGTTGGGTGTGGACCCTACTTTAAAAGTCAGGGGGGATAATATTACCACCTGCTTCAATCCAATCACAGGAATTGAAGAAATTATGCATGGAAACGTATAGCACCGAACTAGTAAGAAGGGGATTAAAAGAAAAGTTTTCTGTTTTGTATGACTCTAGAGTATGTATAATTTCAGATTTCTAAACTTCAAGGTCGTCCAGACTAAGCCAATTGTCTTCTAACTATAAGCAGCTGATGCAGTTTGGAAAAAAAAAAAAAAAAGTATAAATAAATGTATGAATACATTCTACCTGAGGATTTCACTCAGATCCTCACTAATTGAAACACAAATGATTAAATGCCCCAGGAAGCAAGCTGTAGTATTATTACTCAGTGCGCGAAAAGGAAAACAAGGCAAGCCCACCTCCCATCTGCATAGCCATGATAGAAGCTTCTTGGTTGTCTCAGGCAAGAAGCAGCTGAAAAAGGAATCCCCAAGCTTGACTGAAAGCCTCTCAGGATATCTCCAGTGATCTAAGAGGACATGAGATTTTCAGACAGTTTTTGGAAAATTTTTATTTTGATCCCATTTGTTTTAATTTAAAAAAAAATTTTTTTTTTCAACGTTTATTTATTTTTGGGACAGAGAGAGACAGAGCATGAACGGGGGAGGGGCAGAGAGAGAAGGAGACACAGAATCGGAAACAGGCTCCAGGCTCCGAGCCATCAGCCCAGAGCCCGACGCGGGGCTCGAACTCCCGGACCTCGAGATCGTGACCTGGCTGAAGTCGGACGCTTAACCGACTGCGCCACCCAGGCGCCCCTGATCCCATTTGTCTTAAGTCGAAACGCGTTTTTCAGTACTGTTAGGGTCTAAGAAGGCAAAAGTCGACAAAGTACGGGAACCACCACCGGAAGGAGGAATGGAATCGTCGGCTGGCTACTAAAGTGAACCACAGTGGTTCTAACACAAATTTTCTTACCTAATGTATTCATTATATTTCTCCGCATTTCCATTTTAATTATACTGAAGAAAAGGCAGCAACCCTTTTGCCACGTGCCGTAATTTATCCTTGCTCTAGCAAGATAAGTAATACTACTCCAACTACATCATAAACAAAATATTTATTAGGAAAGCCTCATTAGCATGCATTTCATTCTGATAATAAGGTTTAGGAATTTAAATTAATATCAGTGTTATTCGAGAACATGGCTATTAACATTTAATAATATTTAGCATTTATATAGTCTTTTGTGTTTCCAAAGTACTTCAGTCATTAATTAATTAAATCTCAAGTTATCATTGTGAGCAGGTTCAGCTCATGGTTTCTTCAGTTATATAATGGTATTCATAAGTATTTTAACTTTTTCCAAGTAGGAGTTCTGACCAACAGTTGTTTTCTCGAAAGTTCTTTCATGCAGAGTGAGATTGCCAGTGTAACCAGGCAGGAATCTCTCCATTGCCATCTGCCAATGATATTCTACTTGTTAATTGGCAGGACCAGAGATGGACCACTGGCGGGAGGGCATGGCTCTCTTTAATCTCTTTACATCTTCTCTACATGTCTTGATTCCTACGGTGCTGCTATAGCTCCCAGCCCCCCACCCTGGCACCATCATACACTGACATGACCCAGTCAAGGGCTTAAAGCGTACTTAAGCATGACCCCATACTTACTAATAATTATCCATCTAAGACGATGTCACAAACATGGCCTTAGGTTCAAAAGGAAATAATCCGAACTAGGAAACGTACGCTCCTGAGGAATGGGGGACACGGACTCTACAGTATTCAGTGGCTCCCTGTTACCTATCCGCAGTAAAAATGCCCATTCCTCAGATCTGATATTTAAACCTTCTACAATGTCGTGTTTGAAGCGTCCCACCCTCCACTTCACACATCCCTTCCCAACCACAGAACAGAGTGGCATTTTAGTTGACCTCATCACCATGAGCATGTGAAGGTCCATCTGGACCGGTGTTAACAAAGCAGACTGTAAGGGGTGACCTGGCTGCTCTCAGAAAATTGTGCCCAGGGGGACTTCTTGCTCGGCCTTGGTTCCCTGCTGGAAGCAGAATGGCAATCAAGCTGCTCGGTGTCTAAACCCACACGGGCCATCAGGCTGCCATGTCGTTGGATTCCTGACCCACCTGCTCCCCCTTTTGATCCTTGACTGTGGCTCTGGGTTCTTTATGCAGGGGAATAGTCCAGCTTTGCCAAGAGTCTCAAGCCTGGTTCTTTGCTTTGTGTCATGAGTAGGGCAGAAGCCAGTCCCTGGGGGTCCATCCATGAGGGGCGAAGGCAGAGAGCTCCATCACCTTCCTCCAAAGGATAATTTTATCAAGGCTGAGCTGAGAAAAACTCTGGAAGCATTCACACGCGGGTGGAAGAAAGCATACATTTAAAATCAGCAGGGAAAAAGGAAATTATTATCATCCATCAGAGTAGCAAAGAAGACAGGAAAAGAGTCTTAATGCAGTCACCCTGTGGGTCTTAGCCTTGCTTTCTCTTGCTATCTACTGGATTCATAGCTCGGTTTTTTAAATACAACCTGATTCATTGGAGCAGTCAGGATAATGGTCTACATCCTCAGTGGTCCAGAGGTTACCAGGTTGGAATAGCTTTTTATTACAGATCAAAACAAATGTAACAAAATTTGCTCAAGTAATAAAATGTACTCAGCATCAGATGGCCACATAAATCCCAAACATGCTACAAAATTATCCTTGGGGAGTTCATTTTTTAGGTTATAGAGATGGCTCATTTTCCATGGGTCTTCAGTACCCTGCTACTAACTTAAGACTACCCTTGACATCTTCAGTAAATATTTGAGAGAGAGAGAGAAAGAGAGAAGCCAAAACTCACTTTAACCTTAAAATTCTATGTGTGAATGCTGAACGGATACCCTGACACACAGAAGGTGGCCAAATATTCATTTCCAATCTGAACCCTCAGTGTACAAGATCTAATGGCTCCCCATTACCTACATGCAGTATAAATACAAACATCCTCTGTTCTGATGTTTAAATTTTCAACAGTGTGATATTTGACTTCCCAACCCCTAGCTTCACACATTCCCTCCCAACGCTGGCATGTGTTTTAGGCAGGAGTAGTATATTTGACTATCGCATGAATACATTGGCTGACATCCCAATCTCTCAGCTTCACTTTGAGCTGTTTCTATTGCCCAAAATATTTATACTTTTTTTTTCAGTTGCTCCCACTACATTGTGAGACCGTTGAGGAGATGAACTAGGTGTTATTCATTTCTTCACTCTCCACGGTGCTTATGGAGCTTTTTCAACATGGACGACATTCACAAAATGCTTTTTAAAAAAGAATCAGATTGAAAAGAAAATAAGCCAGGTTTTTGGTTTTTGTTTGTTTTTCATACTTGCTACTGAGAAATGGCATTGAACTCCACCATATTTTATCTAAAGAGAGATTTATGGCATGAAGATTTTCTTCAGGGTTTTGTTGTTGTTGTTATTGTTGTTTTTGTATGTGACCCAACAAATATACAGTGTCTCCTGGTCAGAAACAGGATGGATTCTAGTCACAGATTCGCCAAAATTTGGGAAAACTAGCTAGAAAAACAGTGTTTTTAATAAAGAACTTGCCTATGTTTAAGAAACTTCCTGAATATGGGGCACCTGGGGTGGCTCAGTTGGTGAAGCGTCTGACTTCGACTCAGGTCATGATCTCACGGTTCATGGGTTTGAGCCCTGCGTGGGGCTCTGTGCTGACAGCTCGGAGTCTGGAGCCTGCTTCAGACTCTGTGTCTCCCTCTCTCTCTGCCACTCCCCTGCTCATGCTGTCTTTCTCTCTCAAAAAGAAGTAAACATTAAAAAAAGTTAAGAAAGAAAAAATAAACTTCCTGAATAAGAAGCTCTCATAGATATATGTATATATGCATATATAGAACTATATATATAGAAAAGTGTGTGTGTGTGTGTATATATATATATATGTATATATATATATATATATATATATATATATATATATTGTGTGTGTGTGTGCTTATAGATAAAAGGACCAACCATGTGTGTGAATAGGAACTTGCACCTTCCAAAATTTCAAACATTAGATTGCAAAACCCTCCACCTATGAGCCAGATGATTACTGTTTCAAGGATTTCACATGTGGTTCACAGACTCATGTGGTTATTACATCCAACTCAGTCACAATGTTACATAGTATATATATACATATATATATGCTATATACACTATATATATATATAGTATTCAAATATATATCCAAATAAATAAGTATTTATTAAATATATTATATAATATGGGGCACTTGGGTGGCTCAGTCAGTTAAACGTCTGACTACAGCTCAGGTCATGATCTCATGGTTCACAAGTTCAAGCCCCACATCAGGCTCCGGGCCATGGAACCTTCTTCAGATTCTGTGTCTCCCTCTCTCTCTCTCTCTGCTCCTCCCCTGCTCTCTCTCTCTCTCTCAGAAAATGAATAAAACACTAAAAAAGATTTTTAAGAATAAATAAATAACTATATTATATACTAAAATTGTAAAACACATTACTATATTAATAACACATATAATATATGATCAAATATATTTTATTGGAATTGAAGGTAAATGTTTAGGTTTTTTTTGGGGGGGGGGTAAAGTTTATGGGATTTTTTTTCGTAAGACTCCGTTAAATTGCACACTTCAAAACTGTATTGCAGGTCTCTGCCTCGTGTAGGACACTGGGCTGGACGCTGAGGTCCCCAGCACAAAACCCGTCTGCGGTGGATTTGAGGCGCTCCCAGTCTCCCAGGAGGCCCGGAAGTGCCAACCACCACCACCATGGTGCGCCCCCTGACGGTGAGCGAGGAGCAATGCATCCTGCTTCAAGAGATTTAAAGACAGACCGGCAGGGCCAGGCAGGCAGAGAACAGCAGAGCTCCGGGTCAGGGTAAAGGCACAAGAAAGAGAAGTTTACGGCGTTTGGGAGGCTGATGGGTGCTTGTGCCGGGGGAGAGGGCAAACGGAGTGGCAGGGGCGGTCAATTCGAAGCCGGACAAGGTCGTAGTAGAGCGAGCCCTGGGGGGCCTGGAGCAAACTGCGGAGCCTGTGCCTTGGCTAGAGAGGCGGGCAGCCGCACAGCGACGACAAATGGGTCGCTGCCAGCTCAAGGGCCGCCAGGGGCTTGCCAGAGCTTGGGATAAAAAAAAAAAAAAAAAAAAAAAAAAAAAAGCACAGAAATCTGGACTTTGTATGAAATCTACCAATTTTTAATTTTTGAAAACTGATTTAAAAATGTGAATGCTATGTAATAAACAATACATTTGTGGATGAGCAGGTGGCCGGTGTAAGAATCCTATCACACAGGTGAGGAGGTCGAGAAGGTGGCCTGGGGACGGGCTGTCAGAGCAAAAACACGAAGCCACAAATGTGTTTTGCTTTTGGAGGTGATGCTGATTTTCATGCCCTTGATGGTGCTGATGGCTTTGCCACCTACATATCTGTCAAAACACACTACCGTACGCATTAAATGTTTATTGTTTGCCAAATGTACCTGGAGAAAGCTTTTTTTTTTTTAAGTTACAAAGAGTAAATATGCTTCCCAACATCAAAAAACAAAACAATAAAATTAAAATCGTTAAAATAAATGTGTTTCCTACAAAGGCTTTCCAGCATCCCTGGCCTCACGTACCCGGTTCAAGGTTGCTCAGGGCAAGAACACCAGGTGACGAAGCCTTTCTCCAGCAGGACACCCCCCCCCCCCCCCCCCCCGGGACTAATTCCAAGAGCAAGTTGAAATGCAAGGAACCGAGGAAATAAAAGACAAGACATGGGCCCTGCCCCTTCGTCTCTGCATGTCGTTAGTCTCTGGCTTCTGAGAAATGAAGAACGAGGAGAATCCACAGGCTAGAGCGAGAAAGACAAAACGCAGGTAGGAGGAACGTGGACGGTTCGCGCAAGAACCCGGCCCCAGTCAGATCTGCTTTCTTTCCGCACCCCGGGCTGTTTCTCTGGAACTTTTTTTGGCAACAGGTTCTTCCGCATACCTCCTGACACCCTCCTTTTGGACCCAGCCTAAAAAGTGTAAGCCTTGGGGGGCGTAAAGAACCGAGCATCGCTCTCTAGAGCCAAGCAGATTATTGTTAATCAGCTCACTCTCCAGGCTGTCACAAATTCAGCAGCGTTTTGCCCACTTAAGACAGGAAGAGGGTGCAGGGCTAATTTGTGGCAGTGAAAGTTTTCTGATGAGCCTATTTTCTTCTGTTTCATAAGCTTAATTAATTAATTAATTAATTAGCATAGTATCTTTCATGTGATTATATATACTACCTATACGCTCTCTTGAGAAATACACCCAAGTAAAAGACAGAAAGCTTACCACTGATGTCTCCTGTGAGAGGTCTCTTCAGGGACTTATATTACCTCCTCTTTCAAGTGAAGTTCAATTAAACAAGAAATTTTGCATTATCCTATAGACAGTGGGGTCCTTTTTTGTTTCCTTCTATTTTTCTTCTTGAGGGGAAAGGCAACGATAGAAAATAAAAAGTAAGGTTCAGAATTACATTAAAACCTTGTAACTTGTGAGCTGTTATGTTAGTGATGAAATTGTACCTGGTGTAAATTCTCAGCACAATGGATGGAGTTCTGCTCGATGACTCACATTAACATTATTAAGAGCTGTGCCGTTGAATCCCACAGATCACATGACAAATTATCTACACTGGATGTGAAAGCATGGGACAAGACAGCTAACTGGGGGCGGGGGGGCGGGGGGCGTCTAGAGGGTCAAGTGATCGGTGGTGGAACATACCAAAGCTAAACTGCTCAGAAAGTTACCATGGAGTGAGTCCTGGTCGGACAAATTGCACTTATAGATGTAGAACAGATGGGCTGAGAGCACAGGCTGTTGACTCAGGCAGAACTGTTTGACCCTGGATCTTACACTCCCTCATTTTTTGATCTTGGAAAAGTCGTTGGTTTCTCTAAGTCACGTCCCATGACATAAAGTGAGTATAGCATTTAGTATTTCATAAACACATAGTAAAAGGTAGCTGATGTTATTATAGATTCATAGGAAAGATCTTAAATATCTCGTGCTACCAACTGATTTTACAGAAGAATTTATTGAGACTAGAGATGTAATGCTACTTGCCTAAACTCACGCAGCTAGTTAGACAGCTAGTTAGGGAGCTAGGAATGGAATAGGAAACCATGAACTTTATCCCCTTTGGTTTGTATCTTATTTTATAGTTAGTAACCATGTGTTCTTTTTCATTACAGCTTTATTGAAGTATAATTGTCATACAACACACTGTAATTATTTAAAGCATACAATTTTATGAACTTTGGAATGTATCCATACCCATGAAACAATCACCATAATCAAAATCGTGAACTTATCCTTTACTCTCCTTCTTCTCGTGTTCCTTCCTTCTCTCGTGTAGTCCATTTCTATCTTCCTTAACTACCTATGGACAACGGATCCATATTCTGTCATCAGAGACTTTTATTTTCTAGAGTTTTACATAAATGGAATCAAACAGTACATATATAGATAGTACACAGCCTTTCTTATCTCGTTTCTTTAAGTCAGAAAAATTATTCGAGATTCATCCATTACATTTATTGAGATTTCATTCAATTTTGTCCCCGAGCAGTATTCCATACCACAGTCTGATCTTCCATTAACCTGTGGATACACATTTCAGTTGTTCCTGGGTTTTGCCTATTATAAATAAATCTGCTGTGAACATTTGTGTACAAGTCTTTGTGGGACATATGTTGTCATTTCTCTTGGGTATATATGAGGAGTAGTTTAGCTCTGTCTTATGGTAGGAGGATGTTTAACTGTGTAAGAAACTACCAGACGGTTTTCCTCAGTGCTTGTGCATTCTATATTTCTACCAGGAGCACAAGAGACCTCTAGTCTTCACATCTCTGCAGACTTGTGTCATAGCCATTGTATCAATTTTCTACGGCAGTGTAGCAAATTTCCACAAACGTAGCTGCTTAGAATAACACACATTTATTAGCTCACCGTCCTGTAGGTCAGAAGTTCAGGCCCAGTGTGGTGGGATTCTCAGATTCTCGCAAGGCTAAACTCAAGACGTCATCCAGCCTGCATTCTGATCTGGAGTTCAAGTCTTCTAAGCTGGCATGGTGTGGCCGACTTCAGTTCCAGGAGGTAGGAGTGAGGTGGCCATTTCCTTGCTGGCTGTCAGCCATGAGCTTGCTCCTAACTCCTACGAGCTGCCTACATTCCTTGACATGTGGCTACATTCCATATTCAAAGCCACCACTGGTGCATGGGATGCCCCTCCAGCATCTGATCTCTCCATAGTGACCTCTAGATCCAGACTTAAAGGGCTCATGTGCTTAGGTCAGGCCAAGCCAGATCATCTACCTGTCATGAGGTCTGCTGACTTGGGAACTTAATTACATCCACAGAAGTCCTTTTGCCAAAAGTATGATATTTCATCGTATTCATGGGTCCCATGCACACACAAGGGAGGAGATTTTAAGAGAGCATTATACACAAGGGTAAGGGGGACTATTGGGGGTCGTCTTAGAATTCTCCCTGCCATCATATTTTTGTTCTTAACGTGGCAATATTTCATGGTGATTTTAATTTGCATTCCCGTAATGACTGATGGGATTAACCATCTTTTCATCTTTTCACTTATAATCTCCTATAGTGAAGTATCTGTTCAAAACTTTACCCAGTTTTTGGTGTTATTTGTCTTAAGTAAAGCTTTTCAATTTTGATAAAGCTAATTTATTCATGTTTTTCCTTCGATAGTTTGTGGGGCTTTTGTGGCATATTTGGGGCATCTTTGCCAAAACCAAGGTCATTAAATGTCTGTTTTTTTCTTATACAAGTTTTATAGTTTTAGGCCTAACATTTAGGTCTATGATCAGTTTTCAGTTAATTCTTTGTGTGGTGTGAGGAAAGGGACAGTGTTCGTAATTTGCAAATGGATACCTAATTGTTCTAGCACCACTGATTGAAGAGATAATCCTTTCTCTATTGAGTTGCCTTGGCACTGGTTTTGAAAATTAATTGTCCGTGTGCATGTGGGTCTACATCTGACTATTTTCTGTTCCACTGATCTATGTGAATATCTTTATACCAATACAACATTGTTTTGATTCCCAGTGGCTTTATAATAAATCTTCAAGTCAGGTAGCCTTAGTTCTTTACTTTGCCCTTTTTTAAACAACTGTTTTGGCTGTTCTAAAAGCTTTGCGTTTGCATGTAAATTTTAGAGTCAGCATGGGAATTTCTGAGGAAAGCCTACTTGGATCTTGATTTAAATTGTGTCGAATCTGTGGATCATTTTGGGTGAAACTGATATCCTAAGACTGACCAACGAATACGCACTATTTATTTTGGTCTTTTATTTTTCACCATGAAATCTTGAGGTTTTGAGTGTTCATGTCTTGCAAATCTTTTGTCAATTTATCCCTAAGTATTTTCTATTTTTGATGGTATTTTTTCTCTAGTGTCAATTTCTGTTTGATTGTGGTTAGGAAATAGAAATTCAACTTATTTCTTACTTTCCAATATGAATACCTTTTATTTCTTTTCCTTGCCTGATTACACTGAACCAACAGTACACTACAGAATAAAAATAGTAAGAACACACATCAGCTAATTCCCAATCTTGTGGGGAAAGCATCCAGGCTTTCACCATTAAGTGTAATGTAGCTGTAGATTTTTCTGAGATTCCCTTTACCAAATCAAGGAAATTTCTGTCTCTTTCTTGTTTGCTGAGAGGTTTTTCCTCTTCTTCTTCTTCTTCTTCTTCTTATTATTATTATTATTATTAATCAGTGTTGGATTTTGTCAAATTTTTTATAGCTTTTTTATAGCCATTGTGATCATGTGATTTTTCTTCTTTCAGCTCCTGATATGATGAATTGTATTGTGTTAGCCTGTTAATATGATGAATCGCAGATTAAATCAACCTTATATTTCTGCTATAACTTCTACTTGGTCATGATATATTATCTGTTTATATATTGTTGCCATTTATTCATTAAAATCTTATTAAGAAAATACATGTTTATGTTCATATGGGATATAGAGGTCACTGATTTAAATTGTTTCATTTCTAATACAAGCATTTAATGAAGTTCCTTTAAGCACTGAATAACTGCATTCTCCATATTTTTTGTGTTATATTTCAATTTGCACTCCATTCAAAATACATTCTGATTTCTTTGACTCATGGGTTATTCAGGAGTGCGTTGTTTGTTTTCATATTTGAAGAATTTCCAGAATTTCCAGTTTAATTCCACTTTGATCAGAAGATATATTTTTTATAATTCCAATACTTTTCAATTCGGGGGGAGTTTTTATGACTCAGAATATGGTGTATCTTGGTAATCATCCTGTGTGCACTTAATAATGCGTATTCTGCCATTGGTGATTATAGGGTTTTGTAAATATCAATTAGGTCAAGTTCTTTGCTAACATTGTTAAAGGTTTCTATATCTTCGGTTTTTCTGTCCACTTGGCTGGTGAAATATTGAGAAAAAGATGTTGAAATCTTTGGCTATAACTGCAGAGTCACCTGTTTCTTTCAATCCTATCAGTTTTGCCTCAGATATTTGGAAGCGATACTAACTAGGTGCATAAACAGGTCCTCTTAAAGAATCAACCCCCTTATCCCCATGAAATGATCTGCTGTATCTTTGGTCATATTCCTTACTCTCACATTTATTTTGCTTGATATTATTATAGCCACTTCAGCTTTCTTTCGGTTAATGCTAGTATGGTATATCAGTTTTTATCCATTCACTTTTAACCTATTTAATTATAATTAAAATGGGTGTTTTGCAGACATACCTTTTTTTTTTTTTTTAATTTTTATTTTTGGGACAGAGAGAGACAGAGCATGAACGGGGGAGGGGCAGAGAGAGAGGGAGACACAGATTCGGAAACAGGCTCCAGGCTCTGAGCCATCAGCCCAGAGCCCGACGCGGGGCTCGAACTCACGGACCGTGAGATCGTGACCTGGCCGAAGTTGGACGCTCAACTGACTGCGCCACCCAGGCGCCCCATCAGACATACTTTTTAAAATCCAATCTGATGATCTCTACCTTTTAACTGAGGTGTTTAAAGCTTATATCTTGAATGTGAATATAAATTTGTGTGAGTATTAATCCACCATCCTGCTATAGTTTCCATTTATCCTATCTATTCTTTGTTCTATTTTTCTCTGCCTTCTTCCAAATGAATTAAGTATTTTTAATAATACCATTTTATCACTGTTAGTAGCTGTTAATTCCATCTAATGCATTTTTCATCTTAGACATTGTTTTTTCAACTCTGAAAGTTCAATTTGGATCTCTATTTATCTTTATATTTCCCCTTCACATGGTTTCCTCCATCTTTCCGAACGTATGGAGTATATTTACAGTTTTTAAAAAAACCTCTTTGTCTATTAATCCTATCATGTTTTCCACTCCTGCGTCTTTTCAGATGATCAAGTTTTATCCTCATTATAGATTTTTTTTCCTGATTCTTTGCTTCTCTCCTAATTTCTGAATAGACATTGTGAATTTATTCTGTTGGGTACTGAATTCTTTTAAATTTTGTAGAGCTCTGTCTTGAGATGTAGTTCAGGTATGTAGAAACAGACGGGTCCTTCTGAATCTTGCTTTTAAGCTTTGATAGGCAAGATGAGAGCAGTCTTCAAACTAGCGTTCAGTACTAAAACCAGTACCTGTACATTGTGAGGTTTTTCCACTCTGGCTGTTGAGAGCAAGAACAATGTCCATCTTGGTGTGACTCCTCTCCTTTCTGGTGACTCTTTTCCTGACTTCTAGCAGCTTCCTCACAGCCAGTGCTAACTCCTGCTGAGCTGAAGGAGCCAGCAGATCCCAGCAGCTCTCTGTGCTCTTCTCTGCCACGATAATTCTAGCCACCTTGTACTCCTCAAATTGTCAATTTGGTCTCCTCAACTCAGAAGATACTGCCGTACTCAGCTCAGGGCTCCCCTTCTCTAGGCCGCAGCCTGGAAACTCACTCTAGGTGGTCAGCTGAGACTTTGCCAAACGCACCTCACTTGTCTTCCTTGGCTCAACGATGAGCGTCCCGCACTGCCTGCTGTCCAAGGCCTGAAAAACCACAGTTGCATATATTTTTCAGGTACTTAAAGTAAATAGGGAGGGGAGGGGTGGGGGTGCCTGGGTGGCTCGGTTGGTTGAACATCTGACTTCGACTCAGGTCATGACCTCACAGTTTGTGGGTTTGAGCCCTGCATCGGGCTCTGTGCTGATGGCTCAGAGCCTGGAGCCTGCTTCAGATTCTGTGTCCCCCTCTCTCTGCCCCTCCCCAGCCTCTCCCTCTGCCCCTCCCCAGCCTCTCCCTCTCTCTCAAAAATGAACATTAAATGTATATATATTTATATATATTACTATATATATATATATATATATAGTAAATAAGGAGGGGAAATCTGGCCCCTCTTCCCCCATCATGGCTGGAAGCAGAAGTTTAAATGTCCCTAACAAGTAATAAAAATGAAAATGAAACCAATAACGCAGAAAACATAAATAATAACATGACTGAAAACTTCGAACCTGGAAATAATCACCCCTAACAATCTCCCTTAGTTTCATTATAGACACACACAACAAATAAAAGATTCTGTAATTGTCTTGCTTGTCTCCCAAGTCAATAAAAATACGCTCTTATCATCAGTTTTAATGATCACATAGCATTCCAGTGAATGAATGCATTAGGATCTATTTAACGCATCCCTGATTGTTGGACAGTTAGGTTTTTCCGACTTATGGACATTTTTAAAAGTGTGCTGCTAAACCCCAGTAACTCAAAACCTGTAGCCCATGGCTTGCTTTCTGCCCTGACCCTGAGCCGGCTTTAAAACTCTAGACATTTTTAGGCCACCATGTTTGTTCTGTGGCTTCACCTCATACATATTTTGCTAGAATCCTTAATAAGGACAAAGGTAAGAAACGCAATTGATTTTGACAGGTGATGTGCTGACCGGAGACTGATAAAACAGGAGATTTTTTTTTTCTTCAGCTCAGCGTGCACTCCCTTTAGAGAAATTCAGGTTTGTAAAGCTTCATTTGGATGAAAATATATAGGAGGATACCTAGGCTGCCAGTTCCTTGGTTAAGAAACTAAACATGCACAGTACCTCGGTGAGTTAATTCGAGTTGGGGCTAGAGGCAATCTGACATGAATACGGAACTTTTTAATCATGGGCTGTGGCTAGAATAGGCACTGGTGGGAGATTCACACTGCAATTGAGTGGCACTTGGTCTAGCCTGCTGAAATAACTTGATGGTCTAATCCATGTCCCAACAGACAGATATCCCTGAGTTTGGCCTTAATAGTTGTGTTTTATAGAGTCTCAGCAGAGAGCCCTGGATTATGGGATAATGAAAAATGAATAATACAGGTAGAAGTGCCATTGAGTTAGAGTTGAGATATGTTAATAGACAGTGAGGTGAATTTGTAATGGACTAAGGTAACCTATATTAATATGTTTTACATTTGCAAAGCTTAAAAAGACAAATAGCTTGGTATATCTCCTGCAGCACAAAAAGAAAAGGAGCCTAAGGTTTACACACCAATCAGGAAAATGAATTTTCTATTTATTGTACTAAAAGATTATACCCTGATGTCTGGACAGTATGAATTGTGAAGAGCTGTTCCATTTTGCAATTGGGATTATATTTCACAAGTCTTAGGAAGATAAACACGTTGAAGTCTATTTTTTCTCTGTCTCAGATTTTTTAGTTCTGAGAAATTATTAATCAGTTTTCCTTTGGATATTTAAAACTTTAATAATAAATAAGGAAGGAAAGGCAAGCTCTTGACAAAGAAAGATAAAATTTTAATGGAGACAACTGTGATTGGTAGAGAAGTGTCAGGCTACTAAGGGATTGTGTTGAGGAAAGTTCTGGAGAAAGGAGAGGCTGTTGAAAGACTCTGAAACGTTTGAGAGAAGGAAACTGGCACAGATTCACACACAAAGGAAGCTGGCCATTTTGGGGGTGAGTACTTAAGAGTGGGCCTTGAAACCTGTCAAGTTCAAAATTTGGACCAGAGGAAGTAAAAAGCATTCCAAAATAAAATCAGGAACAAAAGTTCATGTCCCATTTAGTGACATTAGAACTTTTTTTTTTTTGAAAACATTTATCCTTCCATTTTTATGGTTTAGAGTCAAGATCTTTAATAGTAGTGCAGGGTGAGATGTTCATTTACTCTTTCATTCGTCCTGTCGAACTTTTTGAGCACAATTACAAATCTGAAAGTATACTAACCTGAGGATAGAGTGAGGAGGTACAGCAGAGAAAATACATTTTAAAAAACCACACAGAGCTGGGCACTGAGAAGGGCACTTGTTGGGATGAGCACGGGGCGTTGTATGGAAGCGATGAATCACGGGGATCTACCCCCCAAAGCCAAGAGCACACTGTATACAATGTATGTTAGCCAACTGGACAACAAATTATATATAAAAAATAAAACAATAAAAAAAAGAAATCATTGCCTAACCCCCCCCCCCAAATAAAAATAAAAAAAATCAAAAGCCACATATAAGCTGTTAATAATTACAAATGGGTTTAAGTTTAAAAAATAGTGAAGATGCCATATTGTAACATGCTATTTGTTTTCATTGTTTCCCTCGACTGTTCCCAAAGAACATAGGACCACCATCAATTTCTCAGACCAAATAGCTCGTTTCCTGCCTGGAATGTTCCTGAATGAGCCGACCCCAAAGGACTATTTGCTTCTCCGTGGACTAAAATTGCAAGACCAAGTTGCATTCAGAGCCGCTGACAAACTAGGCCACGTTTCAGACCTTGAAAATACATTCTGAAGTATTAGTAATCCTGATTAATTAATGTTTTCTTCCAAAAGCAAGAGGCCTTACTAAGTTTTAAGTCTTGATAATTGACCCTTTCAAATGGTACAGTTAACCAGTTTTCTGATTATCCACCCTTCACTCTCCATACTGACTGATGTTTGGACTATAACTTTGATATTCATGGTGTGGCCAGGGATTTCCAGCTATTCACTGTGCCTCCATGTTTCTAAGAATTTCTAAGAATTCTATGAGCATAGCTGGTGGTACACTTTCAGGAGTCTAAAATACTTTAAACAAGACCATGAATGGAGCATTTTGCAGGAGAGATGTTTACTTTTAAAATAGAGGTAAGAAGGGAGAAAAAAAAGATAAGGATTGTGTCCTGGCAAGCAATTCAATAAACAGAATAAACTTTATAAAAATCAAGAACTATGCTATATGTATCTACCCATACGCCACAATGCCTTCCTTCGAAGAGTGCATGGTGCAAGATCTAAATAAATCCTACTTTGCCAAACGACATGTGCCATAATATAAGTCAGGTCCTGTAAAAGCCCAGAAGAGAGAAATCACAGGAAAATTGTATTTGAATTGAGGCTTTAAAAAAAAAAGTGAGTGAGAACTCACCAGTTGAAGAAGACTAGGGCATTCGAATAATAGAGAACAAAAAATAAAATATGTGGAAATGTGATAGGCGGGCATATTTCGGAAAGCCACGAAAGGAAATTTAGGCATATTTCGGAAAGCAGCCATAGAAAGGTCCTCTCCTGGTCTCACATACATTCAACCTCTCTCTGGTTTTTGTAAAAAACACAGCTGGTGGGACAGTACTTTCTTTATGTGCTTATTCTATCATTTAGTGAAAGAGACATGTTAAAGATCTCCCAGTGGGGGATTTTGAGTGAGAAGTTGTCTATTTCTTCTTTAATTCCGTTAACTTTTTGCCTTATATATTTTGTGGCTTTATTATACTAGCATTGTATATACATCCAGAACATAGGATTGTTATATCTTCTTGGTGAATTCAATTTGTTGTTATTATTCTCCCTTTATCTCTACTAATGACCTTTTCCTTAAAGTCTGTTTTAACATTAATATTGCTATATTGGCTCTATTTTGGTCAGTGTTTGCACAGAGTATCTCTCTCTATCTTTTTACTTTCAATGTTTCTGCGTTTATATTTAATGTGATTGTTGTTATTATTTACTTAAATCCCCCATCTCACTATTTGCTTTATATTTGTATCAATTGTATATTTGTTTCCTCTTTCTTTTTATTGGGGGGGGGCTGATTTTATTTTAACAATTCCTTTTTTTTTTTTTCTTAATTTGTTTTTGAGAGAGACAGACAGACAGAGCACAAGTGGGGAAGGGGCAGAGAGAGAGGGAGACATAGATCTGAAGCAGGCTCCAGGCTCTGAGCTGTCTGCACAGAGCCCAATATGGGGCTCAAACTCACAAACCTGAGATCCTGACCTGAACGGAAGTCGGATGTTTAACCAAATGAGCCACCCAGGGGCCCCAATGGGGGGTGGATTTATAAAAAATTATTCTGTTTTTCCCCCCTATTTGTTTAGTCATTATATATTCCTTTTTTTATTATTTAGGGAGGTAAGCTAGGGATAAAAACATCCTTGAGATATAAAGTTCTAATGTCACTTTGTATTTTTGCTACCTTTCCAGACAAAGTGTTCATGGTCTTCCTTTCTAATTTACACATTATTGTTGTTCTGGACATTAATTATGACTGTTATTCAGCCACATATTTACCTTTTTATTTCTTCCCTTATCGTAGAGTTTCTTTTTTAAAAAAAAAAGTCTTTTTAACGTTTATTTATTTTTGAGAAAGAGAGAGAGACAGAGCATGAGTGGGGGAGGGGCAGAGAGAGGGGGAGACAGAATCCGAAACAGGCTCCAGGCTCCGAGCTGTCAGTCCCAGAGCCCTATGCTCACGACACGCAAGATCACGACCTGAGCCAGAGGCTTAACTGGCTGAGGCACCCAGGCGCCCCATAGAGTTTCTATCCGTTATCATTTACCTTCTGCCTAAAAATCACCTTTTGGTAAATACCTCTGTTTTTGCTTACCTGAAACTGCTTACACTTAACTTTCATTCTTCGAGGATATTTTGACTGGTGGTAGCATTTTAGGTCCTTTCCGAAAATATTGTTCTATAGTCTTTTGGCTTTCATTATTTCTGTTGAGAAGTCAGATCTCACTTGAATAATTTTCCTTTCAAAATAGTATGACTTTTCCATCTGCTTTTTAAGAAATTTTTTTGCCCTTAATTTTACTGTGTCTAGAGGTGGTATTTTTTGTATATACCCTACCTGAGATCTGTAAGAATTCTTGACCATATGGCTTGATAACTTATGTTAATTTTGGAAAATTCTCAAATGTTGGTTTTAATCCATTGTCTCTTTTTTTTTCTGGGATCCAGGAAATTTCTACTAGGCTTTCTCATTTATATCTTAGATGTTTATTTACATCTTAGATGTCATTTATATCTTAGACGTTTCTTGCCTCTTCTCTGTGCTTTTGTTCCTTCTGTCTCTCCATGTTTCATTCTGGATATTTTGTTTTAACCATCCGCTGATTTACCCATTCTCTCTTCAGCTGTGTCTAAAGCACTTTTAAACCCATTCACCGAGGGGCGATTGGGTGGCTCAGTCTATTAAGCAGTTCTCAAGTCAGAATTCAAGGTTCGTGGGTTTGAGCCCCGCATTGGGCTCTGTGCTGACAGCTCAAAGTCTGGAGCCTGCTTCAGATGCTGTGTCTCCCTCTCTCTCTGCCCCTCCCCTGGTTGTGTTCTGGCTCTCTCTGGCTCTCTCTCTCTCTCTCAAAAATAAATAAACATTAAAAAATGTTTTTGAAAGGACTTTACACCCATTCATTGAGATCTTAACTGTGATTATTGTATTTTTCAGTTTTGAAATTTCTATTTTTAATTTCCTGTTCTCTGCCATAATTCTCAATCCTAATTCTCCTTCTTATCTGTTATCTCCTTGAAAATATTGAGGATAGTTATTTACAAGTCTATTTCTGATAACTCCATTATCTGATTTTCATTTAATCTTTGTTCCTTGTCTGTTTCTCTTGGACTTTGTTCATGATTTGTCCTTGATTGTATGCTTATTTTGACTGAATGCTTGAGATGTTATTTAAAAGCTGATAGAAATAACATGATGCTTAGGATGATGCTGCATTCCTCCAGAGAAAATTTAGGTCTGTTTCTGGCAGGTGACTTAGCAATTCCAGAACCCTTCATCCAATAAGGGAGTCAGCACCCAGAAGGGCAGTTTACCTGAATGTCTCTTACTCCTGAGAAGCTGTCCTTTTAATTCCCTCCCAAAGACCGAATAGTTACCAGATACTCTGGGCTTTGATGGTACCTGGACTCTCTTTTGTGTGACCCAAGTTGTGAGACTCGAGCAAAATTCTCCTCCAGTCTCTCATCCTCTCGTTCTCCCAGAATCAGTGGACATCCTTAGTGGAAAAGCTAGGATCGCCTTTCTGGGTTTCCACCTTCTATCAGATCTTGGTCTCATAATGCTTCCTGCTTTGTTAGCTCTTTAAGCAGGTTATTTTGGTCTGACTTTTCTAATTCTCCGAGAGAGGTTGATCCAAATTCCCTAACCTCTATTACCGAAAACTGAACGTCCCTCCCCCAGCTTTTGCACTGTAGTCTCTCTAACCTTGAAATGCTAACGGTGAAAAACACTCCCTTGTCTCCGTGCCTTCTTTTAACCTACTTGATTGCTTACCTTCTCCTCACAGCCAGATTCCTCAAAGGGGTGGCTAGAGCGCTCTGTCCATATCTTTGTTTCCTAAGTACCCTTGAATCCTCAGGACTTTTCCATCCATCCTAAGCCAGAAACTGCTATGTGGCAGCTGGCAGTGACACCCACTTGCTAAATCCAACAGACACCTGTTATCTCCTATCTCAAGCTCTTTCACATGGAAATTCTTGAAACAGCCCACCTAGGAGATCAGTATAGTTCTCGTTTATTTACTTGTTTATTTTGCGTTCGAACTTTCATTCATTTATCCATTTACGTATTTAACAAACATTGCCTGAGTTCCTTCTGTGTCTCATTTAGCATGCCCAAGTGCCAGGAGTGAAAGAAGACTAAAACAAGATGCCCGTTCCTGATAGACGAGGTAAAAACGCAAAAACGCAGCCCATGGACGACAACACAATGTAATACATTATGCTTTAATACTCTCCTATGAGTACATTTAATGTGCCGAGGGAAGACACATGAGTGAACAACTAATTATACTAGGGAAAGCATCTGTGAAGACTCCAGAGAAGAGACAGTGATTATCTTTAATGTTAAAAAACAATCTTTCCAGAAAGACATATGTGGCAAAGTGGGTTGGGCAGAGGAATGGAATAAACAAGGTTAAAGCAAATAAACAAACAAAAACGTGTGGAATGCAAGCCATGGTTGGAAAGGAGACAATAGTTTGGTATTAGCGAATTCAAGGTCTCTGCTTTCTTACTCAAGTTGAATGTCCTTCTACATGTTTAAGCATTCTTTGTATCCATTTTATTGTGAATTATCTATTTATGTTCCCACCCATTTTTAGGGGAGCTACTTGTATGCTAAGGATTTAATTCTTTGTTTGTGGTATGAAATGCAGTATGTTTCCGAGCTTACTGTTTGTCTGTTGACTTTGTTAATATGCAGATTTTCATTATTTTCGTGTAGTAATATCTGTTAAGATTTTGGAATTTTGTCATATATGGAAAGGCAACTATAGGGGCGCCTGGGTGGCTCGGTCGGTTAAGCATCTGACTTTGGCTCAGGTCATGATCTCTCAGTTCGTGGGTTCGAGCCCCACGTCAGGCTCTGTGCTGGTAGCTCAGAGCGTGGAGCCTGCTTCAGCTTCTGTCTCCCTCTCTCTGCCCCTCCCCTGCTTGTGCTCTGTCTCTGTCTCTCAAAAATAAATAAAATGTTAAAAATTTTGAAAAAAAAGAGAAAAGCAGTTATGGAATTTCTGAGAGTGATTTGTGCTAAGGCAGGCTCAGAGGAGCCACAAGCATTTTTGGTAGTCTTTTAAAGGTCGAAATATTCTGAATTCCCTCCTAGTCCTCTTATGAACCCCCAAGACTTCTGTCATTCTCATCTACAATCAGACATATGGACGAGCTTCCATCAGGACGGTGTTCCAACTTGATCCTCTCCTGGAATACAAGAGCTCTGTTAGAAAGGTCTCAGAATTCAGGTTCCACGTACAGCAGGTCCAAACATGTAAACTGATATCCTGTCAGCACAAAGCTTTTCCTTCAAGTGGCATCTGACCTTACCTCAAAGGCAGCCAACTTTCTGCTTGTTATATGACCTTTGGAGCTAAGATAACTGAGTAACTGCATGCTACAAAACACCAGCAACCAAGACACATGAAATCTGTTTGTCCACAGAAGGCGGAGGTGCAGTCTAGGGAGAAGACAATGGGAACCAGAATTTAGATTTTATTTCATGTCCCTATGCTGTCATTTGTTACTTGTATGAGTTTATCAAGCTCTTGTACTTTCTGAGCCTATAAAACAATTGTATAATATGAGAACAATCGTTTGACTCCCAAATGGGTGGTTGTAGGTATTTAAAAAACCAAAACCGAAACCAAAAAACCTCTTTCCCCTTCCATGAAAAATCATTTGAGTCCAAAATGGGTGGTTGTAGGTATTTAAAAAACAAAAACAAAACCCCCCAAAGTTCTCTCCCCTTCCCTACTTCCAACACCCTGCTCACTTCTTTTATAGTTCGCAGACATTTTACGCTCTATATTTTCCCAGGGCGCATCGGTGTATAGTATCTTGTAAAGAAAAGACGCCATGTTGAAAAGAGAATTGAAAAGATAGTAATGATGGAGATGTACGATTATGTTATAAAATGGATGGGAAGGGTTAGGTTGAATGCCTCTAGTGAATCATAATGTATGAAATTTGACAGATACGAGGAAACAAAGAGACACTGAATATTTTTAGAATATAATTGAATCTGGGAAGTAGCAAAGTCATATGGGACTTGCCTAACTTAACAAAGTTCAGGATAAAGAAAATAATAATTCTTTGAGTGAAGGAATGGGGCATTGGGCGGAAGAAGAAAGAATCAATCATGAATAAATAAAGAATTAGTCAATCATTATTCTTGAATAATGGAAGAAGAGAAATTACCGATAGACCCAATCTAAGTGCTGGTTACTCCATAGCAAAACCTTAAGATATTGCTATAACACAGGGAAGCTGGACATTAAGAGCCTTGCTTGTAAAAATTAGGTATTTAGAGGAACAATTTCCTGGACACTAGAGAATTGCTAAAACATGAAATCGTGCATATTGAGATCATGAAACAAGTTATTAAACCAAACAGGAAAATCTTTAATAAAATAAATTTGATAGGAAGTATAGTCTTAAGTGGAAACATTTATTATAACTACTTTTATTTACTAAATTTTCATACTATAAATATCAACTAATATTCTAAAATGAAAATCATCAATAGTCAAGTAACAGTAAGGAAAAAATTATTGTAATGTGAATTTAAATGTTTTAGTGTGCCCTTACTTCTTTTATGGTTCATACATTTATTATTATTTTTTAATGTTTATTTATTTTTGAGAGACAGAGTGTGAGTTGGGGAGGGGCAGAGAGAGAGGGAGACACAGAATCCGAGGCAGGTAGGTAGGCTCCAGGCTCCGAGCTGTTGGCACAGAGCCCGACGCGGGGCTTGAACTCACAAACTGTGAGACTGTGATCTGAGCCAAAGTCAGACGTCCAACCGACTGAGCCACCCAGGTGGCCCTCATACATTTATTTTTTAATGAAAAGAATTTTAAAGGAAAAAGTTCTGTAGTAAACAATAGCAAGATGTCTTCACAATGTCATAAAACCCTTTATTTGTGTAAAAGTGGAATGTTTTTAATGGATATGCTTAAATTTTTTTTAGTCTCTGTAGCTACTCCTTCAAAAAAATATTCCTAGAAGTCATTACATTCCTTTGAGCTGTGCTTTGAAATTCATTATGTGCAAATGCTTTCAATCACTGTGATGGGGTAGGGGGGAGATAGTGGTGGTAATTGTTTGGTGTGCCATATACATTTGCTTTAAATAGTTCAGTATTAATAGATACACTCGGATACCAATGTGATAATATAGATCAAGTGGAAATAGAAAAAAAATGTCCTAATGACTTACGTATTACTTTCAACAGGAAAAAAAATCTTAAAATATTTGGTTTAGCAGAAAATATACTTAATTCAGGCACTCATTTCCACTGGAGATCAGACACAGCAGCTGCATGGACTGATCTTCTTTGCCAACTGGGAGTTCACACCTGATGTAACACCCCACTCGCTGAACACAGTCATGAGCATCCCTCAAATCCCCAAGTCCCCACAGGCGACTTCCCTCCTGGGAGGCCTGAGGAAAGTTTTATTGCTTTCTGGATTATGTCAGATATCATTATCACCGGATATTTCAAAACCTTCTCTTTCCAAGTTAGACCCAGGTAATACCAACTGTCTTCCACAATCACGTGTATTCTGAGTATGCTTTCTTTTTCGGTAAGCGAGGTATCGTCCGTTCTATCTTCCTTTATCCATATATAAAAAGTGAATGGTCATAGTTCCAGTGTGATATAAGACAGTTCTCACTCTAACATTGTAAAACATTACCCCCAAATGAAAATAGATTCATCAACTGTCCAGATTTCTTAAAACAATGACTAAACAGTTACCCTTGAGTAACCCAGTCCTTTTTAAAATACAAAAACCTGTTGTACTTCTCTGGTTAATAGTAATTTACAGTGGGCTCTGAATTTTGATTGCTGCTATAGTCTAGTGTGATAAATAAAAATCTGATTCATGATCCAACATTATGCATAAATAAAAGGTATTCAATTCGGTAATGTGAATCTAATCCAAATTGATTGTGTTCCACACCAGCATGCCGACCACTAAATTATCATTTATCTTTGTCTGTTAATAAACACTTGCAGATTCTGTCATTGTGCTTTTAAGCCTTTTGAGATTACTGTGTCAACCTCAGTCACCTTCAAATGATGATACTCAGTAAATAATAATATTAATTCATAATGCTAATATTGCATCTCTGCTTTTACTATTGCAGGGAAGCTCTGTCATTCTGTCACGTTGGGTAACAATGCATAAGGCAGAAAGTAACGTAGCCAAATATTCAGGATCCATGAATCCTGTGAATATGTTGCAAGCCCTCTAAAGCAAACGTGAAGGGAGGGCACACCATAAAATAAAATAAAAGGCTGCCAATGTAGCACAATTATTTAACAGTGAATCACCCCAGTAAGTCATAGAAAGACCACAAAAATTACACGAGTTACTAAAAATAGTTTTGGTATAAGCCAGTCACCATATCAGAGTGGCACAAGTAATTCATCAGACATAAAAATGAGAATATGTAACACACTACTCATTTGAAGTAAAAAAAAAATCTAAAAAATTATAAGAATGTTTGTACATGAAGTGGGCTTATAATTGATCACCGAATGTTCCATATTGACTAGATTTTGTTAGCTAATTAATCAGATTAAATTTAAAAACTGAAGCTCAAAGAGAGCCCGGGTAAAGCAATTTGATAAAAATTTTAAGACTGAAGCATGAGATATTAGTAGAAGTGAAATTTGGGGTGCCTGGGTGGCTCAGTCGGTTGAGTGTCCGGCTTCCGCTCAGGTCATGATCTCGCAGTTTGTGAGTTCCAGCCCCGCCTCGGGCTCTGTGCTGACAGCTCAGAGCCTGGAGCCTGCTTTGGATTCTGTGTTTTCCTCTCTCTCTCTGCCCCTCCTCTGCTCGCACTCTGTCTCTCTCTCAAAAATAAATAAACATTTAAAAATTTTTAAAAAAAGAAGTGAAATTGAATGATGATGATGTGCTACAAAGCAGAAAGAATAACAATGGAAGAGAAGGAGTGAATGCACAAGGAAGTATGATCTGAAGGTGTTACATCTACTCAGCAGAAAACAGTGGTAGTGTTGTAGTTACTGACCTAAGAGAAATTAACCATGGAGGTAGGTGCCCATGTTCTTTGATCATCGGTTGTGTCTCTAGCACTGCGCTGCTTCCCAAAGCGGACACACACAAAAGCAGAAAACCTAACCCCGGTGGAGGATCCAGTCGGAGGGTCAAGAATGCTAATGAACAGAAAATAGCAAAAGAAACTTGGCAGTGAACAAGCATTGAATTGTGTGCTGCAAACTACAAATGCTGTAGAGAGTAGAGAGTAAAATCGGGTGCATCATAATTCAAAGAGGACTCAGAAATGGAATCCCTGCCTTAGGTAAGGACTAGATTCAGAGAGGTACAGGAGACGGAGATGGGTTAGGCAAATGACACTTTGTCTCATGGTAACCCTTGTAAAAGATTGAATATTGTTTTTAGGTCATCGAAAACATTCTTGGATCTCTAGGAAAGCAACAGAACTAGGATAAATGGAATCTGCTTTATGAAACATGGTCTGAAGAATAAGAACAATGAGATTAAAATACAAAAATCAGTTACATTTCTAACACTGATAATGAACCATCCAAAAACAATAATTATAAGTACACAATCTCATTTGCAATAGCATCAAAAAAATAAAATGCCAAGAGTAAATTTAGCCACAAAGGTCATAGATCTGTACACTGAAAACTGGAAAACATTGGTGAAAGAATTTCGAGACACGAATGAATGAAAAAGTGTTTCATGTTCAGAGACTGGAAGAGTTAATATTGGACGATTTAAATCATCCATATTACCCAAAGTGATCTACACATTTAGTGTAATCCCAATCAAAAGTCCAGTGGTATTTTTCACAGAAATAGAGCAAACAACCCTAAAATTCATTTGGAACCACAGAAGACCCTACATAGCCAAAGCAGTCTTGACAGGAAGAGCAAAGCTGGAGGCATCACATTTCCTGATTTCAAAATATACTGCAAAGTTGTAGTAACCAAAACAGCATGGTACTAGCATAAAAACAGACATATAGACCAATGGACCTGAAATAAACCCATGCATTTATGTTCAAACGATCTTTGAGAAATGTGTCAAAAACACATAACAAGGAAAGGGCAGTCTTTTCAATAAATGATATTGGGGAAACCTATTTTCCAGATGCAGAAAAGGAAATTGGATCCAACTTCATTCCACATGCAAAAATCAACTCAAAATGGATGAAAGAGTTTGATAAAAGATATGAAAACACAAAGCTATTGGAAGAAAGCATAGCTTTTTGACATTCGTTTGAGCAATAAACTTTTGGATAGGACTCCAAAAGCACAGGCAATGAAAACAAAACTAGGCAAATGGGACTACGTCAAACTGGAAGGCTTCTGCACAGCAACAGAAACCATGAGCAGAGTGAAGAGAACTGCAGAATGGGAGGAAATACCTTCCAACCATACATCTTATAAAGGGTCAAGGTAAAACATATTTAAGGGACTCAAACAACTCAATAGCAAGAAAACAAATAACCTGATTTAAAAACGAGCAAAGGATTTGAGTAGACATTCCCCCGAAAGACGTACAAATGGCCAAAAATACATGAAAAGATGTTTAACCCCATTAATCATTAGGGAAATGCAAATCAGAACCACAATGAAATATCACCTCATGCCTGTTAGAATGTCTATTATGAAAAAAGAAAGCAGCCTGAGTGGCTCGGTCGGTCGAGCGGCCGACTCTTGGTTTCATGAGCTCACAGTTGGCGAGATCGAGCCCTGCATCAGGCTCCACGCTGTCAATGCAGAATAAAGCCTGCTTGGGATTCTCCCTCCCTCTCTCTGCCCCTCCCCCACTTGCAAGGGTGTGCAGGCACTATCTATAATGCTATCTATAGATAGCACATGCTATCTCTTTCTTTCAAAACAAATAAATAACCTTTAAAAAATCCTTAAAAAATGATACCAAGTGTTGGTGAGGTTGTGGAGAAAAGGGAATGCTTGTACACTGTTGATGAGAACACAAACTGGGACAGCCATTACAGAAAAGAGCATGGAGGTTCTTTCAAAATTAAAAGTGGAATGATCCAGCAATCCCACTTCTGGGTATATACACCACGGAAATGAAATCAGTTTCTCAAAGAGATTATCTACACTCCTATGTTCATTGCAGCATTGTTCACAGTAGCCCAGATGTGGAAAAACCCAAGTGTCTATTAATAGACCAATGGATAAAGAAGATGTGGTACAAATGAATACACACTGGAATACCACTCAACCACGACAACGAGGAAATCTCCATGTGTGACAATATGGATGACCCTGAAGGACATTGTGTTAAGTGAAATAAGCCAGACAGAGAAAGACAAATACTGTATGATTTCACTTAATGTGTAGAATCTAAAAAAAAGTTGAACTCATAGAAGTAAACAATATAATGGCGGTCAACAAGGGCTGAGGGGATAGGATGAGGACACGTTGGTCAAAGGCTACAAAGTCACAGTTATGTAGGATGAATAAGTCTAGAGATCTCATGCCCAGGCATGATGACTATAGTTAATAATACTGTATTGAATACTAGAAATATGCTGGGAACAGCAGCATAATGGTAACCTCGTGATGAGATATGTTAGTTTGACTGTAGTAGTCATTTCACTGTGGAAGTGTATCAAATCATCATGTTGCATAAATAAGTGCCATTTTTATCTAAAATAAATAAATAAGAACAATAAAATTAAAAAGAAGCATCAATGTAAACAGAAAAATGGACCTACGTGAAAAAGTGTTTGAGACTCGGAAAAATAAATTTATGTTTTGGGAGGGCCTTATTCAATAACAAATTCCCCCTTTTCTTATTCCAAAAAGGAGAAAGAAAAAGTAGTATCTTGAGTATTTATGTGTCATAAAAAAAATGAAGACAGGGCTGTTTTTTCTTTTTATAAACCATACAAGAGACAGAATATTCTGGTGACGAGGGAACTGACTAGGGGACAAATGATAGAAAACTCATTTGGTCACATCTCAAGTCTTGTTGAACTAAGTTTATAATTCACACAGATTATAACTGGTCCTTTAGCTAGAGTAAGGATACAACTTACCATCCAAACCAAGGCACTTTGGAGCATGAAAGGAGGTACTTAATAATTAGAGTGTGAAAGCAGGCATAAACTGGGCTGTCCCCACCAAAGTGGAATATAAGGTTGCCCTCTCCATGCCCAACACCAGAGGCGAGGCCCTTGGAAGGGAGGAGGGGGAAAGCGGTACTGGCACAGGTCAGCCAGCTTCTGGGGCTGAGCTGGGCAGCCCAGGTGTGGCCTCCACATGTTTCAGCTAGCTTGGGTCACTGTTTAGGCAAACCTTTGGTATAGGGACCAAAACAGTCACAAAATTAAAAGATGGAAAGGAGGGATAAATGTGTTAACACTGCAGTAAGTGAGATTAACCCTGAGATCAGGTTTGAAATTCGAGAAGTGGAAACATCAAAAACAGTCTCCAGTCCCATCAGTGGAAGGGGGTATCTCTGTCTCTATCTGTATCTCTCCTTCTCCATCTCTCTTTTTCCCTGTCTCTATAGATAGATATAGATCTGAGAAATTCTGAACTGGAGTCCAAACCCCAGTGCAGGTATATAGGGGAAAGGTGCCCAACCCCAAGGTAGCCATTGGGAAGGCAGAAAGACAAGTTGCCTCAGGGATGAGAGGTCTGGGACCACACACGCACAGAGGATCTTGGCTCAGGGCTGGGAGGTTGAGAATGTCAGAGAAGGGAATGGGAGGCAATTCCTGACGTCATTAACTGAAAGCAAAGATCTAATGTTCTGACAATTCTACTGCTTATAACGGTGATCTGGAACAGTGGCTCATGTTAGAATCATTTGGCAAGCTTTAAAGAAAAATAGGGATAACTGCTTCCACCAAGCCCACTCAAATCAGAAATTCTGAGCGGGAAATCTGGGCACAGCTATTTATTAAAACATCCCAGATGGTCCTCTATTGAAGCTAGAGCTAAAAGATGGCAAAATTAAGGAGAGAAATCACTCTGACAGATTTTGCTCAAGAAAGAAAAGGTAGCTAACGATGAGCGAGGGACATGAGGCCTGTTGGCACATGGACCAGTCACTCTGCAGTTCATGAGCCAAGAAGAAGAAAGCTGGGTCTTGTCAAACACCTACCCTGGCCTTCTGAAAGTGAGATCCCAAAGAAAGGGGGCTGTGATACCACGAAGACAAAATGGAAGATGACATAAGAGGTCTGGAAACCTCTGTCAAACCCACCAACCAAAGACCACCAGGAACACATCTATAGTCAAACAAAGTTGGGTTTATATAACAACACTATGGGGAACACGGGTGGTGGGGGCAGTTTCCCGATAAAATCTGGGCTTGTGTTAGGTGATTTTAGGGTTTAAGGAAGCAGGAATTTGCTCTGGAAAGTGTACTGTCAGGAAGTGAGATAAATTCTATGATTGGATATTTTAATAATTTTTATCTAGGAGGGAGGAAGAAGAGATGAAGGCTAATGCTCCAGTTGATGAAGAAGTGGTAGACGCCATGTTAGCTAGAAGAGGAGGACACTTGGTCTTTTTGTGATTTGCTCAGTGTGCTCAGCCATCTGTGCTCAGCCATGGTTGCAGTGGGTCTTGTTTTGGGCTTGGTCCATTGGGTTCTCTGAGCCCACTCATCTGATTGTGGTGTTAGCGACACTGTGTAAGTAATGAACATGGCTTAGCAGCTCCAGGTCAAGGAGAATATTGAGAGGCACTCAAGTCACGAGGGCATATTTACAATGATTTCTCTGAAAAGCTCAAAGATAGAGGGCCTCAGGACCTTTTGGTCTAATCGGTGTGTGTGATAAATGAGGGCACTGAGTCTTTGAGGGATGTGGTGACTAGGGTCAGTCCACTGATGCTCTTAGGCCTGGTCATTTCTGACATAGTGCTCATTCTACAGTCCACATTCAAGTCCATAATAGCTGCAGGAAGCCTTGCCCCAAAATGAGCTGAGCTTTTTATAAGGTAAAAAGCATTACAAAGACATCTTTTAGAGCTGTTTCTAGCAACCAAGCCAATGACTGTCTTCACTGCCGAGGTAGACGTTATAATGTTAACAGAGAGAAGGCAGATTGAGTCAGCCCATAATTTGCTTCTTTCATGCCAATATTTTTTTATTCGTTCAACATTGGTTGGCTTTCTATGTCATCAAGATTTTTCTTCATCTAAAAAAAGGTAAAATAAATATGCCCACCAGGGAGTCGAGCTCCAGATTAAGAGGCCAGAAAGCATAAGGTAAGGAGGATCTGACTGGCATCTGTCACGTGAGGGCAACCTATAGTTGATTCTGCTGGACTGGATGGCCTAATGGTGCTCCCCTGGATCTCACCACTCTTTTTACCACTCCCAGACTGGAAATGTTCAGTCTGGGAGGAGGAGGTCTTTTCCAGAGAGGGGAAGATCATCTTCAGTCAAGAATATGGGAAGTTAAGGCTACACACCTGACAAATTAAACTGTAAGCTGCCTGCTACTGAAAGAAGTACCAGCTACAATCATGCAACCCCTGAGGGGAACCTTCTGAGGGTTCCTTCTGTGAGAAATGTTCTGAAGGGAAACTTCCAAGGAAACTTATCAAGGGGATAAGTTATCCTTATGAAAGGAGCCTTCACCAGGTAACCTCTTGTGAAGAACCTTCTGTAGGAAACATTCTGGGGAAATCTTTGAGAGGAACCTTCTGGGAAATCTTTGAGGAGAACCTTCTGGGGAAATCTTTGAGGGGAACCTTCTGGGGAAATCTCTTGACGTGAACTTTCTAAGGGAAACTTCTGAGGGAATCGTCTAGGGAAATCTTTTGAGGGAAAACTTCTGTAGGGAAACATCTGAGGGAAACATTTTGGGGAAATTTTTGAGGGGAAACTTCTGAGGTAAACCTTCTGAGGGAACGTCTGATGGGAACCTTTTGTGAAGAACATTCTTTGGGAAACTTTTCAAGGGGAATCTTCTGGGGGAAATCTTTCAGAATCACAGAGAGTGAGATATGGACAGAAGACTGGTGATGAAAGTGAATGATGGTCATTTGTAAGGTTTTGTTGCTCAGTATCCAGTCTCCTTTTCTGATGACATCATCCTGAACTTGTGTGTGTGTGTGTGTGTGTGTGTGTGTGTGTGTGCGCGCGCGCGCATGTAGGGGGGAGGAAACCAGCCCTTCCTACTTTTAATCCATGTGGTTCAGATGAATCTGCCTTGCCTTCTTGCCTCTAGGAGTAGACACTTGACTTAAGCCTAGCCAAGGAGGCCATTCCATCCCACTGGCCAGAGCAATTGTCTCAGAGGTAGACAAGTGGATCTCAGGCATGCCAACAAAACTCAATTCTGGCACATACTTTTGAGTTGTTAGCATAAAACTCCTTTTTTTTTTTTTTGCACTGGTCTTGAAGCTGGCAGAATATTGACCTGGAAGTGCTGGAGATCACCATGTAGAGTCATCCAGTCTGGGTTTGAAGCCCATGGAGTCCAAGTATAGCTGAAAGATGGAAGGAATAAATACCAAGTACTTATATACCATATGTCTAGATCCAACCATGTGTGAAACAAATCCCTAAACCAAAAGAATTACATTTTTGTTTCTGTTTGCATAAGCCAGCTTGAACTACATTTCCAGCTGAAATAAAGCAGCAAAATAAAAAGAACTAAATAGAAAAGAAGAGATAAAAGTGGACATTATCAAGGTTGCCCTTGTCACCTACGCTTCATAGAAATCTAGCACTCTGTATTTAGGCCAGGGGTGTTAGACAGTTTTTTTTTTTAATTTACTTATGGAGAAAGAAGGAAATATGGAAAGTTAACATTTACCAAATGTCTACTCAACAGGGATTTTGAAAAACTCATGACAACATGGTTGTGCAAAGATAAAAAGTTTATCTCATTTGTAATTGCTCCTTTTATGAGCCATCATCTGATGGCTACTGATAAGTAGGGAAACATTTAACTAAGTGCCCAACTCTTCTTGAACTTAGTCCATTATGTTAATAATATAAGCTGTCCCTTTTTAAGGAAACGGTCTATCATTTGAAAGAGTCCTTACCCTTGTCTCCCTGAGTCCACTCTGACTGTAGAAGGTGTAGAGGGCTTACACACATGCATGGCAGCAGAATAGTGTCGATCCCTCAGGGGAGGTGACTTCTGTCTTCTCTGCATTGATAATGAAAGTTGAAATATGAAGCCGAGGTGACTTTTGGTTTAGCCACTCTTGGCGTGATCAGTGAACGCGCGGTGGCATCCCTGCTGGCTCAGGACCATCTAGGCTTCCCTGTCACTATTGGAGCATCTGGTGTTGGCTTGTGCCCTCTATTCATTCCCAGCTTGAATAGTCTATTCCAGAGCCCTAAGTGACAGTGACTATGTATGCCTCTTTTGTGGCAACCCGCATTGGATGGATTCCCAGGTCGACTTTTCACATGACTTCTGGGTCATGCCTATGCCCATTCAGAAACAAGGACAGAGTAAGGACACTAAATACAAGGACCTCGACTTGTCTGACCCCCTAAAAATGCATTGCTAGAAGACAGTCTGCAACTTACTTCCTGCCAGCATCCCAAATGAGTAGAGGAAGAGATTCCTTGCTTATTTTATTTAAACCATCTCCCCTCTAGGCAAAAGCTCCAAGAATGGAAATCAAAAAACATGTATCTGACTGTTGTACTGTTTTTACTTCTTCCCATAAACCCTAGGGCTGGAAAGAAGGCAGGTTTTATGTTTGTTTAAATGTTACATATGTCATATTTTCCTTCTAGTTTCAGGTAGTCCCTGATGGCGGACAGGGTCTCTCTTCCTGTATTACAGGAGAATGCTGTGTGCTGAGCCTTCCAAAAGGCTAAAGAAGGAGAAAAAAGAATGTGGGAGAACAAATCATTTTCTCAAGGCAATAGCCTGCCTGGGAAAATGGCTGCCTTCCTGCACAATCTTATTTGGGTTGGCTTTTCTCTCTGCCTTTCAGCTGTCACAAATCCCTCTGTCACTTTAGCCAGGTAGAGGCCGAGGTGAGCTAGGGCAAAGGTCTCACACCTGGTACAGTACAAAAGGAAAGCACATTCTATGTTGAAAACAATGTATCCATTACATGACAGCGTTTCCATTATTAAGGTGTTTTCACATATGTTATCTTAATTAATTCTGTCTATGCTTGAAGTTTTTGAAAATAATGAACAAAAGCCCTACAGCACCGATAGGATTTCTCTTCTGTGAATGAGAAGAAGAGTTTCTGAAAAGATAAGAAATTTGTGCAAAGTCGCATCGTAAGCAGCACAGCCAAATTCAAATTAGAGTTTATATGAACCAAAGTCACATTAATAAAGATTGTGTCTGAGGCACCTGGGTCGCTCAGTCAGTCAAGCATCTGACCTCGGCTCAAGTCATAATCTCACAGTTTGTGAGCTTGAGCCCCACATCGGGCTCAGTGCTGACAGCTCAGAGCCTGGAGCCTGTTTCAGATTCTGTGTCTCCCTCTCTGTCTGCCCCTCCCCTGCTCACGCTGTGTCTCTCTCTCAAAAACAAATAAACATTAATGGGGCGCCTGGGTGGCTCAGTCGGTTAAGCGTCCGACTTCGGCTGAGGTCATGATCTCTCAGTCCGTGGGTTCGAGCCCCGCGTGGGGCTCTGTGCTGACAGCTCAAAGCCTGGAGCCTGTTTCAGATTCTGTGTCTCCCTCTCTCTCTGCCCCTCCCCTGCTCACGCTCTGTCTGTCTCTCTCTCAAAACCAAATAAACATTAAAAAATTAAAAATAAATAAATAACAAATAAAGATGGTATGTGACTCAAGGCCAGGAAAAAGGGACTAATACATTTAATGACAGAATCAAATTTACAGTTTCCAATAGGAGTACATGTCCAAGATTTGAATCAAGATAAAATGTAACAGGCAGAACCATATAGTGAGAATTTAGATTTAAAAGTAATGGGTGCGCGAATACAATAAAGGAGACCTGAGTTCATAGTGATTCGTGTGAAATGGGGTGGACAGTAGTGGTGTTTGTAAGCTACACACTTTATATGGCACATCAGTCTGATATGAGTGTGAAGAAGAAGAAGAAGAAGAAGAGAAAAGAAAAGAGAAAAGAGAAAAGAAAAGGGAAGAGGAGAGGCATTGAAAAAATAAAGAGGCGATGAGAGTGTCTTCCGAATTTTGAAGGCCTGTCCTCAAAGAGGTATTAGAATAAGATCCACAACTGAATATTTCAAGAAGGCAAATGCCACTCAGTAGAAAGAGAAACTTCACATCAAATATGAAATGGTCCTTGAAAAGCAGTGAGATTCTCACACAGAAATAGGCCAGGCAGAGGCTAAAGAAATACCAGTGTGTGTAAAACACTGAGAAATCACCACAACAAATGCAACCAATCTAGTAGAGAAATGGCACATGGACTGGAGACTCCATTTTACTTCTCCGGATCTGTTCTCCACCTCTTCCCCCACTGCCCTGGGCCTGTGTGACCACAGCAACAGGCTCTCTGCTCCCCTGTTGCTTACTGGTGTGGGGCTGAGGTTGGGTTCTAAGGATGGAAGCACTTGCAGGACCTGAGAGGAGGAAGGAGAAGGAGAGAAGAGAGTTTATCTCCCCCTCCCCCCAACACACACACCTCTTCCCCTCTGGGGCTGCCTCAGGCCTGCCACATCCTCCACACAAGGTCACATTCTTACCCTGAGTGATGCCTCCCTTTGCACCATTAGGCCTGAACGTTCAACTAGTAACTCTGTCGCTTGTCGTGGGGCCCTGCCCACACATTTGTAAATCACCCTTTTATCAAAATCTCCTCAAATTGCCCAGGATGGGTGCCATCTGTTTCCTTCTGGAACCCTGACTGATTCAGTCAATGACTCAAAGTGGTTCCTCATATTAGAGGAAATCTGCAAGGTCAATAAAGACGTGAAAAGATGCTCAATAGCATTATGAATCATGGAAATGACATAGGAGACAGAGGGACTTCATTTTACACCCCTTCGATTGGCAAAAACCAAACAATAGTAAAAACATTTGGCAAGAATGTAGACAAGCAGGAACTTTCCCAAACTAATGGTGACAGTAGAAGTTGATCCAGCCACTTCAGAAACCAATTTGACATTTTCTAGGAAAGTTGAAAATGTGCATAACTTGTGATCCCACTAGGTACTTGGCGATGTAGACAAGAATGTACGTTCTTACAATGTTTATAATGATAATGTTAAAAGAAACCCTTCAGGAAACAACCCAAATGTCCATTAACAAAAGATTGATACATCATGGACTCTGCACAAGATGAAGAACTATCCAGCATTGGAAAAAATAATCAACTAAAGCTACACACGTCAAAATGAAACTGTTGCTCAAAACATACTATTGAACAAGGAAAGCAATTTTCAGAACACCTTCAGCATGATTCATTCGTATGAAGTACAAAGGGATGTAAAAGAAAATGGCAGCTTGTTTAAAGAATACACACATATGTGGCAAACCTACAAAGACACACAAAGGAACGATAGGCAAAAAAAGTAAGATATTATTTACTTCTGGTCATTGGGGGATGATGGAGATGTGTACATGGAGATTGGTAAAGACCATCGCTTAAGCTGGGAGGTGTTTGAGTTATTGTTTTACTCTCTATGCTTCACATACATTTTTAATATTCATCTATATATATTCACATTTTAACCAAAACGTTGAAGAGAAAGTCAAACAAAAGAGCCCATAATAAAACATTTATGCAAAATAGTTATTAACAGATTATAAGAAAACGGTGACAATGTATTAGTTTTATATGACTGCGTAACAAATTATCACAGCTTAAAGTGGCTTAAAGCAAGACAAATGTGTTTTCTCACAGTTTCTACGGGTTAGGAGTCCAGGCACATCTTAGCTGGTCCTTTCCCATGAGTCTGTGATCAAAAAGAGGACCTCCGTCACTTCCCTGTTTGAATTGGGTTGTATCTATTAATATCTGCTATTGCTTATTTTCTTCACTGTACCTATCACCGTTTGCCACTATTTATTTGTTAACTTGTTAATTATCTGTGTCTCCTCAACCCACAGACTGAGGATCCCAGAAGGACGGGGCTGTGGCACAGAGCTCTGCTTACCAGCCTCCCTGTCAGTTAGTGAGGGACGTATGGGTAGTTCTGGCCAGTGGAACGTGAGCAAAGGTGGCTTGTGACATTTCTGGATCAAACAGTTGAGAGCCAGGGACCTCCTTTGTCCCAATCTTCTCTGCCTCCGTGACTGTTTGAGCATGGATTGTTCAGTTTGCATTGTTACAAGTAGGAGGAGGGCCTCTAACCTCACCAGACTTCCACGATCAATAAAGAAACTTGTGTTGTGTGATTGAAAGTTCAGTTTGATTCCACAGTATATCCCATCTTACCCTGGTATTTTTTTTTCTTTTCTTCATCATGTGTTTTTGATATTTGGAAGAGTGTCTACGAAATTGCAAATCCTCATGAATACTTGTTTAAAGAAAGGAAGGATGAAAAGAATAAAGGGAGGGAGAGCGGGAAGGGAGGTAGGAAGGAAGAAACAAATTATCGTTGAGCAAATTTCACAATCAAGGAGATGCACGCGTTTATACGGTGGCTTCCCATCCTCCGTGTTTGCCTTGATGAACCCCCATGCACACTCCTCCCACAGGCCTAACTACCACTTACTAGCCACGTGACCTTGGGTAGCCACTCATCTTTCTGACTTTCCTAAGCTCTGAAATAGGCAGAAGAACATTAGCCTTCCCTATTTTTGCAAAGTTGTTGTGCCAATAAATGTGTCAGTGCTCTCCAAATGCCTTATAAGCTATAAGGTAATATAAGTATGAAGCATTATTGCAGCTCAGTTTTCTTGGGCTTTGCCTTGGGCTGAATCAAGCAGAAAATCTCATGATAACATTGTGACTGAAGACATAAAGGAATAAGAAAAGGTGGAGTGTCACCAGTGGTCACAATGGGTACATTTCTGTAGTGAAATACGTATTTGGCCTAATTGCAATGCATCGGGACTACATCTCACATGCTTGTTAATAGTAAAATTATAGGTTACCATTATTTATACATGGCTATGATGCGGAAGGAAGCACAGCCTATCTAATAAGAGCTTATATTTTTCTTCACGTCCCTGTGTTGTCATCCCCAAGAAGGTGGGGCGGAGCTGGGAACCACTCAGATGTAAGAGCAGTGGCCTGTGAAAATGGGTTGGCACAGTGCCCAGTCATAGCATCTGATTTCTCTTCATATTATTGGTAATTATTATTACTCTTAAAACAAGTCGATCAATGCACACACTCTTATATTTACTCTATGTCCAATATTGGCATAGTAACCGAAAGGTTGAAATTTTCCTGAATTCTAAATGACTCATCCTATGTTTTGATGTAATAAATAAGAGGATAAGTAATCAAAAAGTTTTTTTATATATTAGGTTCACATTTTTTAAAATCTTGCTTCCTGTGTATTTATTCAGCACTCATTGACGAACCAATTAGACAAATCACAGAAATCATGAGTTCGCACACTCTCTTCCTTGCTCCTGAAATAGACTGACTGACTTGAATGGTGTCTCTTGGCCGTGAGGCACATATTCTTCACAAGATAAGCAAGGCTTTCTTTTCTTATCATTTTCACGCGCAAACATATGTTGCATTTCTGAGTCAGCTGACTTTTTTTTTTTTTTAAGTAGGCTGTGTGCCCAGTGCAGAGCCCAATGTGAGGCTTGAGCTCACCACCCTGAGATCAAGACCTGCGCTGATATCAAGAGTCAGACGCTTAACGGACTGAGCCACCCAGGCACCCAGAGTCAGCTGACGTTTTATAACTATGTCAGTTGGGTTCTTGACCAAGAACAGGAGGACTAGATTTTCTTTTCCAACAAAATCCTCTTATTTTATCTACCTTAATTGTCAAATGTATTCATCATTTTATTTATTTTTTTAAAAATTTTTTTTTCAACGTTTATTTATTTTTGGGACAGAGAGAGACAGAGCATGAACGGGGGAGGGGCAGAGAGAGAGGGAGACACAGAATCGGAAACAGGCTCCAGGCTCTGAGCCATCAGCCCAGAGCCTGACGCAGGGCTCGAACCCACGGACTGCGAGATCGTGACCTGGCTGAAGTCGGACGCTTAACTGACTGCACCACCCAGGCGCCCCTGTATTCATCATTTTAATGTGAAGTGCTATAGCGTGTGTGTGTGTGTGTGTGTGTGTGTGTGTGTTTCCGCTTCTCACATCTGATTTTTAGGATCTGAAATTTTAAGTCATTTTGACTCTGGAACTAAGGATGATGGCCTCAGGTGGTTTCGACATCTAAGGATCCACGATCAACTCTTCTGATTTCTGAGTGGAACCAATAAGAGCAGTAAATTTGAAAAAAAAAAAAAAAACAGGAATGGACATCATACTCAAATTACCATATTTAATTTATTTGACGATAAAGCAGAGTCTAAATTTATGGTCCAAACTCAACTTGAGAATTAAGTCACATGAGGAATAAGAACACTGTTGCTAATGATGTGAAAAAACTTCCTTTGCCACTTACTGGTCTAAACCAATACCTAGGCCTGATCTCACAAGTGCTTAGGTAACCTTGAGTTCATGGCTTTTGCTTGCCTGGGGGATGTCTACATTACTTTAGCATCTCCAATAGCCACAAATAGCTCTTTATCTTTCCTGAATCAAAAGTCACATACTATTTCATAGCTGCCCACCAAGGTCCAGGGTCTTCCTGAAATGGCTCTAGCTTCAGCTCATTTGCAAACTATAGGTAGATGAAAGGTCAGAGTTGAGCTCATTAAGCCTTTCCAAGTTCGGATGAATTCCTCCCAGTTTTCTGGGGTTCCCTTTAATAACCCAGCTCTTATGTGTCCCACAGGAAGTGCCTTCCAGAATCCTATTAGAGCATTTTTACAACATCAAAAAGTTTTTATATACAAGTATAATTTCTATCAAGGGAGAAAAAGCCATCAAGTTTCTTGAAAATTTTATTGAGAGTTCTAGTTATTATAGCAATAATTTTTACATACAATAACCTTTATTAACAGATTTTTTGGTTATATTTACAGAGCTATGTTAGTAGTAATAAAAATATATTTTAAAATTTAGATTACAGTAAATGAATCCATTTTTCTGAGCTGAGATAATTTGTCTAGGCAAGTAGATATTTAGCTGTGTCCTATAATTCATCACTTTTTCATCAGCCTCATTATCCCAGAATGAATGCTTACATGGAGGCTCTTCCTGGGCCTACTGGGATTGAGTTGGGGAAGAGAAATGAGCCCTGTGTGTTAAACAAAGTCATACCATCCCCCATCACTTTCAGGAATCTCTTTCAGACCTGAACTGGTGAGTACTGAATAAATGCAGAGGAAACAAAATTTCATGTATATATGAACCTGATCCATAACACACTTCTGAGGAGTCAATGAAAAGCATGTTATGAAAAACATAGATGCATCAGTTTCTATAATAACAAAGCTAAATCTACACAACACTAAATGAAGGGCCTCACTGGTGACTTTCTGAACAACCTGGGCAGTCTATATCTATATGATCAAATTCGACTCTCAGGACCCCAGACTGAAATGAGATTTGGATGTCTACACATCCTAAACTAACCAAATCATTTGCTAGACCCTACTTGACTGAGTGCTTTGTAAACGCAACATCCAAGAACAATGATAAAGGGGAAAACATAACATAGCAGCAAGTACTTAATCTCTGACCCTAACTTCTATCATCTTAAAATTGGGTTAATGCCTACCTCGTAAGATTATTAAACAATATTTTTGTATCATTTTGGCTTGCAGGAAGCACTCATTGGATATTTGCAAAATAAATGACCCCACAGTGCTAGCTCAAAGTACACTGTTGAAGTTCCCAATGGAAACCTGAGTATTTTGGCTCAGCGAAGCCAATGCATTAACTCATCGACACAAACTAGTTTGTTCAAATTAGGTAACGCATTAGATTGGCTAGGCAAGCGCTGACTAGCATGTTCTATCTAAGAAATTTTGAGGTTGCTGAGAAGAGAAATTCGCGACGCATAGACCTTCACCTGGGATAAATACAGAGAAGGAATATGGAGAAAGAGAAGTTTAAAAAGAACGGAAGGACTGAGCCCAAAACTTCTTCCAGATAACCTAGTCTATTGTATGAGCCACACAAAACATCCCCTTGATAAGTGTCTTTGTTACAAACATTGTCATCCAAGGGGAAGCACAATTGTCCTGCACACAACTGTAAACCTTGTGGGTTGTATTCTATCATATAGGAAAACTGCCACACAGTATGTTTCATTCCTTCCAGAGAGTTCATATGTAGGCTATCTTCTTTAAATTGTCTTAAAAATTATTTCAAAATATATTTTATTGTTGGATATACTAGAAACCTCTGGGTTTTTTAAGTACTACACTTACTCCTCAGGATTTAGAACAAGAAAGAAATGACTTTGCTTGTATTTCAGTTCTGCACTTCTCGCCTAGACTAACAAGGAGATGATGGCTGGAAAGTAAGCCTGTGCTAGTCAATTATTTACTAGGAAGCATTTACATCACATCTCAGCTAAAACTTTATGCCGTCCACATAAATCTCTCTAATATTTTGTGATATGTACGATAAAAGATTAGGCCAATTATTTGACACTTATGAAGCTGTTGCTTTTCCCTATTTCCTCAGTTCTTTGGGATGAGATGGGGCAGCTTCTTTACCTCAAGGTTAAGCTATATTGGTAGAACTTAGATAAAAATTGGTGGTGGCGTGGCAAATTACCCACCGTAAGGAGTCATCGTATCAGAGATCTTTCCATTTGCACCATTCAACTTGACTGTCTTTCATCTTATGACACGTTTTATAAGTTTCATATTTGTATTTGTTTTGTAGTTAAGGAAAAAAAGAAGCTTTAGTAATCTCTACCGTCTGAGACTGCAAGCATCTCCCTAGCCTGCCTTTGATTGTGAGTACAACATGCCCACTTGAGCAGTGAAAACCACACTGAGTACCGGGGACAGCGTCACCTGCAGTGACTATCAGGAAGTGGCATTTAACCAGAAACAGCCTTTAACCAAACCTTTGCTTTCGCACAGCATCTGGAGATAAGAACGCACGGAGGATAACAGAGCTAATGAGTGTCAACGTCGACAGCAATGAAATAAACTAAAAACCTCATTCTCCCAACAGTGTGGTCTTAGCACAATTGGGCTATATTTTATCCTCCAGAATTTAAAGTTTTGTTTTAAATTCTGCACATCACAGCCATACTAAATATCCCCTTAGACAAGACGCAGTGCTGCTGAGTAAGCCCCCTGCAAATCAGCAATGCTTTTTCATAAGACCAACATCCATAATTTATATCTGCATACAATTAGCCTGTTTACATTTATACATTTTCTGCTTCCTTTTATGTGAAATATTCCACAGGATACTTGGTAATGCATTCAGAATAACCTTTTTAAAATAAAGACTCCAGGACCAAACAGTTTATAAAATCCAATACCTAATAAATACTTTATATGAATAAAAAAGTGGTTTCTTAATCAGAAACAGTATATTTATATTTAAGCTAGGCTTTCTTGCCTCCCAGGCCAATGGCCTGGCACCATATGGATCTTTATTTTTTAATGTATTGAGGGAAAAAAAATACTACGGCACTTCTTGATGGCTTCATTTACACACAAATATCACATCCTTTCTCTTATCCATCATCAGATCGCCATCAGGATGAGTTTTACAACTTTGGCCAAGTCAATCCCTTACATTAACACGATGAAGAGAGGAAAAGATATCAGTCAGTTATCCCGAAATTTAGTATTCATGGTACCCAGTTCTGAATTCTTTCAGTATATTTAGCCTGAAAAGTGGATTTCACTATTGGAAAATGTATGCAGCAGAGAGGAAATTTCATAAATTTGTGTACATTTGGCAGCTTACGTGCAGTGGTCTCGATGGGTAGAGATTTGGCCATGTTGATGTCCAGTGGGTGAACTAATGAGCAAGACATTCCAGCAGTAACTTCAATGGTATCTTCCCTTCTTCCCTTTTTATTGGTCAACTAGAATGGCATGGACCCGAGAGGAAAGGAGCCACCTGAAGCACAGGCCAGGGTTTGTAGCAGCTCCCATGCCTTTTGGGGGGTAGAGTGAGACCCTACCAGAGTTTTAAAAGCTTGCCTAAGAGTTGAGCTTGCCAGTGGTGAATCTTACCTGAGCCCTGTGATCAGCAAAGGTCAAAGGAATCCCTCTACCCTCTTCTGTTCTGGAAAACAGCTTACTGCAAAGAAGCACCCTTCCCCATATGAGTTAGATAAGACTCACAGATGCCTGCTACCTTGTTTTTCTATAAGGAGGCTAGACAGATATTCAGAATTCCCTTTCTTTCCCTCTTAAGTGATTAGCTGAACTGTTCATGGTTCTAATTATTGTAAACAAAATACTAATTGGCCAAATTTTGGATAAATGTCTCTCCTCCCAAGTGCCTGAACTTTAGTCCAACTTCAGCCTGATCCAGCAGCACACCCCTTCCAAGAAAAGGCTGGCCTCAGGGTAAAACAATCTCGAACCTGTCTATCCTGTCATGCCATCCCATCACTCAGGCCACTTGCCCACACACTCAGTTCTTTCTAGCTGTGTCTATTCTTCTCTATAAAAGAAAACCCTTTTGCCCAACTCATGAGACACTTGCAGACATTAGGGCACATTAGCTTGTGGCATTCACCCTGTTACAATAGCCCCCTCTTCCTATTGCAAAGTCACTTTCCTTTTCTTTCAACAATCCTTTTTTAAAAAAATAATAATTCATTTTTGAGAAAGAAAGTGTAAGTGGGGGGACAGAGGATCTGAAGTGGGATTTTGTGCTGACAATAGTGAGCCCTATGCAGGGCTCAAACTCACGAACTGGGAGAAAAGGACCTGAACTAAAGTTGGATGCTCAACTGGCTGAGCCACCCAGGCGCCCCACAAGAATCCTTTTCAATAAAAGTCTCTCCTTACCAAGTTCAGATTTGTGGGAGTGTTTTGTCTGTCTGTCTGGTTGGTTGTTTGACAAGCTCCTACCTACAAGAATACTAAACTGGGTAGGAGTCTGAAGAGAAATACTGTTTTTGTGAAAGGGATATCCTTGGGTGTCAAATGGATGCATTTACACATATTTAGAGCTTCTTTACAAATGGATGGGAACTCTCAGAACCAAGAAGTGTTAACTTCTTGATGGATTGACTTTGTCAGTCCTTGCCTTTCTCAAACCTCAGCTATAGTGGCTGGTGCCCTTTACCTACAGGTCAGGACTTGCTGGTCCCTGAGCCATCTAGAATTGAGCAGGAGACAGACTGATACTCTCAACTCCTCCACATGAAATACAAAATTAGTCTTGCCAGATGGAATTAGGCTCAGCATTATAGGGCTGGTGTAGGGCTGACCTTGAATTTCTTCTTGATGCCTGTGTGTCTCCTCCTCCAATTCATAGTCTGGCCCTAGACTTTGTCATATTGATCCAGGTCAAAATACAGGTTCAAAGATTGATGTCTTGTTACTAGGTCAGCCTTCGTCTTGTAGCAGCCTAGCTAGGCTCTGGCCCTGAAGTCACATAACCATCACCTGAGCAATTTTGAGCATCTTGTGCTGCCAGGAGTATAGCATTGGTGTCTGTTCCTGTCCACATCAAGCCTGAGCTCCCTAAGTGCCTTTGGACAATCCATTGACTTCTGATGGCCAGCTCCAGAACCAGGCAAGTTTTTCCCCAGACCCCTGTGCTTCTTAGTTCTGACCTTTTTAGTCACCCTTAAATCATGCTACAGCATGATTTAAGAACTTCCAGACAAATCGTACAGACTGCACATTGCTTACCAACACCATCCTATGACATCAGACCTGTTCAGCTGCTAGAAGTTTGCCATTCTATGCCCAAATTTAAAAACTGAAGGGGCGCCTGGGTGGCTCAGTCGGTTAAGCATCCGACTTCGGCTCAGGTCATGATCTTGCGGTTTGTGAGTTCGAGCCCCGCGTCGGGCTCTGTGCTCACAGCTCAGAGCCTGGAGCCTGCTTCAGATTCTGTGTCTCCCCCTCTCTCTCCTCCTCCCCTGCTCATGTCCTGTCTCTCAATAATAAATAAACGTTAAAAATTTTAAAAATATATATTTTAAAATTTTTAAAAATGAAGTTTTATAGAGATACTGCACAAAAGACTTTGTTGACCATGGCTATTGACAAAACTAAGGAGAGAAAAGGGGGCTCTCTACTAACAGAATACTAAGAGTATGTGAGTTTTGAGAACTTGACATCATGAAAATATACATACGTGCAACATAGAAATCAAAGAAGTCATTGGAAGTCTAACTGGAAATATCTCCTAGTATCTTCATTAATTAACTCATTTACTTATTCATCCAAATAATTACTCTTCAGGGCTTCGCAGAGGCCAGGTACTGTGCTAATACTTGGAATCCAACGAGACTTGGATCAAACAGAGGAGACCAGGTACTTGCCCTTGTAGAGTTTGAACAGAAAGCATTTAAAGTGGGTTTTAAACATGAATCAACACATAGAAATTTGATATTCACAGAGATCCTAAGGTGAGTTGTACCTGTCCGTGCAAGGAATAATACTTAACACCATAATGGGATGAAGGGTGTAATTAGTAGGCAGACTTCCATCTGGTAACAGCTCTTGAGGGCTTTTCTTCCTCGTCACTAAACCCACGCATCTATGCATTTTCTTCTTTTAATCTGAAATCCGGAACTCTCTTCTTTGTAACTTGAGGAAAGGGGAATTGATGGCAACATTCACTATTAGGAAAACGAATGAGTGGGCATGCCTGAAACGTCAGTGAAGACACACAGTGTTGGTTTCAGCGGAAAATACATGTCAGTAGGAAGGTACTTTACATTCTTTGACGTGTATTCGAGAGGGTTCTGTCTGGATGTTGGAAACCTCATTTTGAGAATGTCAATGAGGTATAAAATTCTGCATAAATAAATATAGTTACCATCGATGACATTTTCCATTGGGAAGAATAAGTTACAAGGAGAGGGTTTCACTTCTTTTTCAGAATGAAAACTGTGTACATCAAGGAATCAAAAAGGGTCTGTTGGGCTCCCCGGAAGACAAGGCTACCGTCATCCTTGTTTGTTTGTTGTTTGTTTGTTTACACATACTCTGACTCTTCTAGGGAGGGTTTAAGGCAGCTGCTTCTCATTTCATCGCCCTTCCACATACACATACTTTATTTGTTTTACGATCCGTAATTAAAATTATTATCTTCCAGACTATAGCGTATGATTGTGCAGCCATTTTTAGTTCTGTTTTTTGAATTCATCAAAACTTAGACTAAGTATGTGTGTATGTGATTCTTTATTCATAGGCACAGCAACTGTACACGGGGAAGCCACCCTGCGAGAGCAGAACTGAAAATCTGCAGAGATTCGAGGAGCCCAAAACAGAAAAGAAATGCATATTTCAAGAGAAAACTAGAAGCAAAATTTACTTGAAACTCCAAAATACCGCCCCAAACCTAAAATGATCCAAATGTACCAGATGTGATGTGAGCATCGATATTGACGCGTCCTGATATTGTCAGGATGTCCCTGAGGCAAAGAGGTCATTGGATGTTGGAGTGAAAGGATATCTAGACCATCCTCCGCGACACTGCAAATAAAGGTTTGTGCACTATTTTAGGAGGTACACAGATTCATCAGATCTTCCCGTGGATCAGAGATTAAGAGAAGACGACCTTGTGTCCCTTCTGAACAGACAAGTAAGATGAAAACTGATTTGATGGATATCACCCACCCGTTTTAAAATAGCTCTGAAAATGGCTCTACTTTTCCCCTGGAAAGAAATATAATTCCACATCCCTCACTGGGAGAAGAAGCATTTCATAGGAGCTATGACTCGGAAACCGTATATTCCCAGATACAGGTCAGTAGGTAGGTAGATAACCTCATTTACATATATATATATATATATATATATATATATATATATATATATATTCTGATCATCACCTTCACAGCAACCTACTTACAGGGTAGAATTATTTTGCTCATAATCTGTTTTCAGTTTAAAGTCTTTTGCTCTATGAGAATATAAACTCGTCATGAGCAGGGAATTTTTCTCGTATTTACTACCATGTTTAGAAGACAGTCTGGCTAGGGGACACATTTTAATGAACACTTCTGGAATGAACAAGAGGATGGCATTGATTGTTTCTGAGTAAACGAGTGAGATGATATCTTGTTTGGCGTTTAGCTGTCTTCCTGCTTTCTCTGTGCTTTTTATTTTCCAGCAAGGTGTATGTATTTCTTTTGAAAATAAGAAGAAAGGGACGTGAGGGTGATCCGGCCGTGACATCTGTCACCCCATTGATTGCCAGTGTTGACTCAGCTGATCTGGCAGGTTAGGCAGGTGTCCCCTCCCGCCTCACGAGGTCCATGCGAGAAGCTGCACACGCCTGCTCAGATTAGGAGGACGACCTTCCCCGTTACGGGAGGATCATTCTTGCATCACGGGTATTCAAGTGGCTGCTGTCCCCTGCTAGAATCTCCAAACAAGCTTTCAAGGCCCGTTTGTAGAAGAGCATAGAGGAGTCCAGCCTCCAAGACTCCACACACGTGCAAATGAGGTGCTACATGTGGCGGGCTGCCTTTTTTTTTTTTTCTTTCTTTCTTTCTTTCTTTCTTTCCTTCAATAAATAAATAAATAAATAAATAAGAAAAAATATATATATATATTTTAACGTTTATTTATTTTTGAGACCGAGAGAGACAGAGCATGAACAGGGGAGGGTCAGAGAGAGAGGGAGACACAGAATCGGAAACAGGCTCCAGGCTCTGAGCTGTCGGTGCAGAGCCCCATGCGGGGCTCGAACTCACGGACGGCAAGATCACGACCTGAGCCGAAGTCGGACCCTTAACCCACTGAGCCTCCCAGGCGCCCCAGGAAAAAATATATTTTTGATAAAAGTTCAGATCACTTGGAATTCCAGATGTGTGGCACCTTGAAAGGAATAGTCAGCTCTCAACACCCCCCTTCCCTGGGGCCAGGAGAAACAAAAAAAACAAAAAACAAAAAACTAAGGCACGAACATAACAAAAACTCCCTCCCCGTGGATAAACTTGAAAAGTTACTTGCTTTTTTTTTTTTTTTTTTTTTTGGTGTCCTTTTTATTTCATGGGTCTTTAATGGATTCCTAGTGAAAGAATCACAGAAGTGGAAGGACTGGTGAAGAAGCAGCAAATTTGGTCCTTTTAGTTTTATTTATGGTTTTTTTTTTTTTTTAATTCTAGAGAGGGAGAGAAAGAGCGAGTGGGGGAGGGGCAGAGAGAAAGCAAGAGAGAGACAGGGAGAGAGACAGTATCTCAGGGAGGCTCCACACTCAGCTTGGAGCCCATCACAAGGCTCAATACTGTGACCATAAGATCATGACTTGCGCCCAAATCAAGAGTTGGAGGCTCAAGCAACTGAGCCACCCAAGCACACCTTATTTTTTCTTTTATTTTTTTAAATGTTTATTTATTTTCAAGAGAGGAGGAGAGACAGAGACAGAGCATGAGTGGGGGAGGGACAGAGAGAGAAGGAGACACAGAATCTGATGCAGGATTCAGACTCTGAGCTGTCAGCACAGAGTCCCAGTGCGGGGCTCAAACTCACAGACCGCAAGATCATGACCCAAGCTGCAGTCGGCCCCCCAACCGACTGAGTCACCCAGGCACCTCCACCTTATTTTTATAACACAAATCAATTCACAGCACTATTAGAGAAAATATTTTTTTAAATATTGTAAGTTTGGGGGGAAAGCTCATGAGAATATGAGTAAAAATGTTAATAGTAGTTAAATGCAGATGACTTCTCCCTTCTTCCCCTCTCCCACTACTTGCCAGGATTTTCTTCCAGGTTTTCTATAGTTTAAAAATAGGACTTTTTAAATAGGAAAAACTATAAAAATCAAATTTTAAACATCAATTAAAAGTTACAGTCATAGGGGTGCCTGGGTGGCGCAGTCGGTTAAGCGTCCGACTTCAGCCAGGTCACGATCTCGCGGTCCGGGAGTTCGAGCCCCGCGTCGGGCTCTGGGCTGATGGCTCAGAGCCTGGAGCCTGTTTCCGATTCTGTGTCTCCCTCTCTCTCTGCCCCTCGCCCGTTCATGCTCTGTCTCTCTCTGTCCCAAAAATAAATAAACGTTGAAAAAAAATATTAAAAAAAAAAGAAAAAAAAAGTTACAGTCATAAAATAAGATTTTAACTTGAAAATTTTTGAAAACATCTTAAAAACACACAGAAATAATGGGAAGTAGTGAAAATGCCATAATCCTGATTCAACAGGAAATATGAAATAAAGAGTTCAACAGGTCAACAAAAAAGAAAGATGAAGTAGAAGGTGTTGACCACAAATGTTAACGGAAGGCTAACAAATGCATTCACATCTCATGGGAGAGGATTGCAAGGTGTTCAAAAAGCCCTGAAAAGGAGTTTCTGGAAGTCTTGATGGTGGCTTTCTGCCTGCTGTGAAATACACTTTACATTTATTTTGGGGACCTCGGTGGTTAAAATGTTTGCTTCTAGAGCTTGGGAAATTGTGAGAAATTTATTCTTCCCCGATATTATGGAAGAGTAAGACCTCCAACATGATATGCCATCAAAATCAAAGTGATTCGAATAGAGGGGTAGATTCTTCATAGAGTCTATGCTTCAAACCAGCCTGATCAGAAACTGCACCTGAGAAATCAAATACAGTATTGTGAATACCACTGTGTCAATTATATATATTTTAGATCTTGTGGAGTAAATCCGAGATACTTAACTTCAGGGCTGTAGAAAGAGTGAAGCCGTTGACATTAACTAACCTAATGATATACAAATATTATGACCCTACCTTTGCTTGTTGTTGGCTCGTTCCCTTTCTAAGATGCCATGAGAGTTTGGGGAAGATGTGTTCTATTAACTGTTAGCATGCCGTGATGCCTACGCCGGACCCTTGCTTTTGCCCTTAGAAGATGGAATGCATGATACCTGGAAGTCAGATGGCAGCAATCTGCACCCACACACCTATGACTCAGGCAGAAGAGCAGCACTTTCCCCAGGAAGCAGAGTTTCTAGAACAAACGGCTCCCAGAACTAGTGCTCCAACAACCATCCTGACCAAGCCAAAGAGTGTTTCATCCTCTTTTGATGTTTCCTTTCTAAGCAGGAAAAGCCACCAGCCTAATGTTTCTGACCAGTCCACGCTTGCCTCCTCCCCATCTCCAAGAAAGGAGCAAGAAGCAAGGAGAATGTAGGGCAAACTTCTCACAAAAACCAAGGGAACAGGAAGGAGCAGGTCTCCCAAACACCTAGCAAAAACATTTCACTCCATATTGTCATGCGGTGGTATGCATTTTGCCCAAGGGGGGAAAAAAAAGATTCACTTAGTACACATAAAAGATCATTTATTATTGAAACAAATTCTGGGATGACCAGAGCCAGTGTTTTTTCCAACCTAGTGTGTATTATATTTTATGCATAATCACAGCTGAATTGCTTCCCCTGCCCAAATCCATGTGTCTAATTCTTTTTTATTACCACCATATCTAACTCTTTGCTCTATTATGGACTCCATGTTAATGGCTGAATTCCGAAGGCAAATAGCACTTTGTGAATATGTTAAGACTACAGGAACCTGCTGTTGCCTATTCAGTAAATCAAAAAGGCTCTGCCTAAGCAGCCCTCGGCTTCTCAGCATCACATTGTTTTTGTCACGCAGAGACTAAGCCCAAATGGCCAGAGCCATTTCGAGTAAGTAGATATTGAAAGCGTTGATATTGAAATAGTTGACATTTTAAGATATTTAATAATGAAACAGTAGATACTTTTGATATTTAGCATAAAAATAGTAGATATTACAAGATGTTGAACATTATGGCCATAATCTTATCCCTCTTTATACACTCTCCAATTTAGCCTATTGACCTGAAAATTGTATGCGCTCCTTATGTATTTATTAAATTCACTTATAACAATGTTAAGAAAATTTGATGTGACATGTTTTATGAAAGTATTAGGTCAATATTGTAATACTGGACTGTAGCACAATCTACTCTTTTAAAATCACATTTGCTGATATTTCATCTTAATAATAAAAAAGTAATACCTGCTCAATTTGTCAGAATAGGAAGCCTGCATTAAAGGGTTATTTTCCAAAAAGGCAAGATCGTAGCTTTCACACAGATATAAAGTGAATACTTGTCAGATATTTCATGTAATCTATTAATTAAATGGGAGAACCAGGGAAGATGTTACAACCAGTTCAAAGGAGAAGTTAAAGAAGCACAAATTTATATGAAATAAAGGAATGTTGCAATGAATTTACAAATGGGCACCAAACTGGTTTTGCCAACAGAATTAAAGAATGACAATTCAAGATCCACTGGACAGAAGCATTCATGTGCATGTCTGAAGACAATATATTTGAGGGGGCGCCTGACTGGCTCAGTCAGTTAAGCATCTAACTCCTGATATAGCTCAGGTCATGGTCCCAGGGTCATGGAATCAAGCCCTGCCTCAGGCTCTGTGCTGAGTGTGGACCCTGGTTAAGATTCTCTCTCTCTCTCTCTCTCTCTCTCTCTCTCTCTTACTCTCTCTCTTTCTCTCTCTCTCAGCCTCTTCTTGAACCACGGGCACGTGTGCACATGCCCATGTGCTTTCTCTCTCAAACAAAAAGAACAAAAAGTTAACTAAAAAAACAACAACACATTTTTTGCATTGCTCTCCGTTACCTACAATTTGCAGAGCCCTAAAATAACTCAAAGGCAACGAAAAGCTAAAATCAGATATCATGGCAAATAGTGCTCTAGACCATGCAGAGTTGTCCACTGGAGATACCTCGTAATCTTTTTTGTTTATTTCAAATTTCCTCAGAATAAAGATCAGAAAGAAAGAAGACAAGGGAGAGAGGAAAGAAGGGATGAAGAAAGAGAGAAAAGAAGGAAAGAAAGAGAAAGAACCCTTCTGACATCTGCTACCCACATTACACTACTGATAACATTTCCGCACATTTTGCTTCCCAGAAATAGATCTTAATAGAGCTGGACAGCATAACACTGTGTACTGTTCTGTGGACTCCTTTTTTCATTTAAAAAAGATACATAAGAAGAGTGAACACTTTCTCATCTCCGACCCTCTGGCACAATACGATATTTACGTAACAGGGATATTCCGCAGTTTGCTTAACTAATCTGCTGTTGTTGGGTGTTTTTTGTAAGTTTTCCTACTGCAGTTAACCACACAAGAAAAAAATCTCTGGCCAAATGTCTCTGCACACATCCCTGATACTTTTCTTGGGAATTCCTGGAAGTGGAGTTTCTGGGTCAGAAGCTAGGTGCCTTTTGATATATTTTGACAGATGTTGCTAAATCGCTCTACAGACGTGGTGTCCCAATTCACAAGTCCTGCCAGCTGTGTGGAGTTATGCCCGTTTCGCCACAGCCTGGTCGACACAGAGCATTATCGTTCTTTCTAAGCTTTGCCAATTCAGTGGGCTACAGCTCGTGTTTCTTCGTTGTTTTAAATCTGCGTTTTGAAAACCGTTGAGGTTAAAGTTGTATATTGGCTCAAATACACATTGCGTGAAACTTGGTGGGGATATGGGTGAAAGAGATACAAGATAAAATGATTTCTCCCCTCTCCTTGTCTTTAGTTTGGAAGAGCTGGGGACTGTTGACAACCAGAGGAACAGATATTCTCATTTTGAAAAGAAAGGACCAGACTTAAAAGCGGAACACAGAAATTTGTCTTCAAGAAACTTTTAAGACAAAATATCAAGCATACTCAGAGTGTATCCAGAAAAATAATTTCCGAATCGTGGAGCTGAAAAAAGTAGCATCAGCATTTAATTGGGGGGAGAGGTGCATTTGGTTAATAATGGAGCTTTAACACTTCTTATTGAATTCTGATTTAGTGAGATAAAAAGCATCTGTGAACTGAATTATACATAAAGGGAACAGTTTGTAGATTATTCTTGCCTGTGTCTACTTGTGTATGCTGTATAATTTAGGCCTTAATATATTTGGAGTCCTTTTTCTTTTATTGTTCAGAAGCTGAATGAATACCTTCCTCCCAAGTAACATTTGTTCGATTTTATTTATATGTGAAAACTGAAATACGGGAGGTTAGGTTCCAGTTTTGTGCCCGTAAGAAATAACACGTGAATATTTTTTCAGATCTGTTTCTAATACTCCGCACAGTTCCAGCAAGATGAAGGAGAGTGATATAAAAATATATTATTTTATCATCAGAGTCAAAATCTCTAAAATGGACCCAAAGGGAACATAGGCATGGACTGAAGGAAACTGACTTTATTTCCATGACTTCTCCTGCCTCTTGTGTTTTCCTTCCACTTGGCTGAGTCAAGGTCAGGATTAGGGTCAAGGCCACAGTCTCATCCGGTCCCTGGGTAACCAGTGAAAGGTGAAGTCATCGTGGAGGGGACGAGCAGGGAAGATACCATGTCAGCCCAAGACTCATCCTGCCACCAGGAATTCCTTCCACTGATTCCTAAATTGGTGACCTTGGGCAACTCATTTAACGTATCAGAGCCACCATTTCCTTCTCTGTAACATGGAGTTCATAACTACCATTTAAAGATGGCTGTGATCAGGGACATACAAGTCTTTAGCAAATCGATACACTAATGAAAGTTAATCGTTATGAGACATCTGTCTGGCCCCTGTACATCAGTCAGAAGTGGAGCACGCCCTCATTTAGTTTGTTGGAAACACAGAAATTTCCCTGTTCAAATGAAGGAGAATGCAAACGTAAATGTATTCTCAAGTTGAGAGGAAGAAGTGTTTCTATTTAAGAATTGATCTAAATACAGGTTCTTAAACCGATGTCAAAAGAAGATTATATGTTTGTTTCAAAGGGCAGTACTAAAGTCTTGTGCTAGAAATGAATTCCTGAGGAAAAGAAAAGAAATATGTCAATAGGCTCTTATTTGGAGGGGGCTGAAATCCCTCACACTACACTGTTATCATTAATTTTATGTTAATAGGGTTTGTTAACTTAAGTTTCTACTATTACATGCGCTTTGTGGGTTTTTGAGTTGAGGGATTAGCTCTGGCCTATGGCCCCTAATTGGATATTGTCTAATTATTAATATTCATTTTTCCAGAGAGATTTGCTTCACAGAATTAAAAAAGTTGATGAGTCGACAGTAACTACCATTCCCCTCTGATTTATAAGCATGAAAGAATATGCAATTCAAACATGACCCTCATAAACAACCCCAGTATCATTATTATAAAACAAAGCTCAAGGCTCTGGTTCCAATTCTTACTTTTTAGAATATTGAGTAAAATAGGAATTACTGACTCAGTAAATCTCATGAATTCTTTTGGCAAATATATGGCTTACATTGGATTCAGCTGTCTATCAATAGATCTCCGTTAACATTCTTCTATATTAAAATTTGAGTGGGAAGAGAAGTAGCTGTTTTTCTTCTCTTAATGGAGGAGGCAATTCTATTGAAGAAAAATTATCCCTTCATACCCAAAATTATAAATGGGCTATCTTCAGTGAAGAAGAAATACTCCCTTAAAAAAAAAGGCCAGCTAGTTCTATAGAAAGTCATAGCCTTTTGTCAGAACTGATTAAAAAAAAAAAAGAAGAAGATTGAAGAAAAAAATTGGTAGTTTGGGAAGAAACCTTCAGAGTAGACAGGAGAGGAGAAATGAGATAAGGAAAATCAACCAGGAGAAAACCAAAATAGTCAGGATGAATTATGGACAAATATTAGTGAGAATTTTATCCATGGAAAGGCAAATGTACACGTCTCTATACATCTATATTTCTCATTGTCCGTGATCAAGTATAGTAAAAAAAAAAAAAAATAGGAAGATGTCTCTCTTGATAGAAATACTGTGCCTGGTTTTTATTTTCACATGGTTTAAGTCAAGGTCTGTGAATTTCTGAGATCAGTCACTTAAGAGAAGAAGATCGTTTCATAAATTCTAGCTGGTAAGATGAAAAGAAGACAGGTCTTTACAACTTTTTTGCAGTTGGTTTTAAAATGATTTTTAAATGACTTTTTGAAAAGCTGGAAAAATCTAATAATGAGGGGAAAGTCCATTTATATGCTCTTCATGGAGAAACTATTGATGAGGCTTTCCATTAACATACATGTTTTAAAAAAATCACCTTTCCCCATGAGTTGTTTTAATCTCTATGAGCCTTCGTTTCTCTCTGGGAAGACTCATAGTTGTTGAGTCCAGAGATATTTGCAGGAGTTCCTCAAATGCGTGCCAAGAGCTCCCTGTGATCTATGAGAGACCAGGAACAAGTGACAAGGAGACCGGGTCTGGGATTACGACTTTCCTATAACAGAGGGACTGAAATTCTCCCAAATATCTCAGAGAGTTATTAACAGTCTCTTCACAATATGTCCATCAATTGTATGCTAACACATCTCCACACTTAACATAAAGAGACTGGAATCTATGTGCCTCAGGGGACCCCATACGCGTATGTGAATCTGTAACTCAGACTTTCCTAACTTCTTGATTTGAATCTGGACCCTTTTAGAAACTGAAAAATGGAAGCCTAAGAAATTAAAAATCACCCTAGTAAAGACTTTCATCCTCGAAAGTCTAAATTTGAATTTATACAGTTGGAGCTGAATCTTCTTTGCCATGAGAGGAAACTCGCCCCTCTGCATACCTCATGGATGCTTGGGGAGGTAGGCTCAACCAGAGTCAAATTTGTGGGTCTGTGGCTTAGTTCCTGTGTGCTCCCAGCCCCAGCTCTGTCACAGGTTATGAGACAGAGAGAACGAGAGAGAGAGAGAGAGTGAGAGAGAGGTGAATTTCCTTCCTACCTGATAGGAACTCCTATAAACGGATTTATATCAACCCAAAGTTCGGATTTACCAAAAACAATTTTCTATTTCATGACTCCATTTGGCCTGACAGTAGATAAGAACCAGCTCTTGCTAAAAGAGTTAGCCTATTAGGTTATGAATAATGAATCTTAAGTTACTGGAACTGGAACTTCTTATTCTTAGGTGTGTGAAGACCAATATAGACTAACTGTGGCAAATGAGATTCCCTTCATCTCTCGGTAATAAGCCAGTTTTTCTCACTTAGGCTGACCCCACTGATGTCATGGAATGACCTGATATGATCATCATGTACTCTACAAATATCACTTCAAAAATAATGAACGAAGCATTAACATGACAGACAGCAGTGTCTTCTTTTTAATATTAAACTTTTTTTAAAAAGCATATGAATCTAACAGTAGAAGAAAATACGATGTGCGTATTGTCTCCCGTGGCTTGTTTTGAAACTGCGCAGCAATCTGAAATTGTAAACACAAATGTCAACTAAAAAAATATTTCTGTTTTGCTTTCTAAAATTTCAGATAACACATCCCTAATTTAATTTTTTTGAAAACCAAATGCCCATTACGCCTGTAACTAATGCTTTTGATTAATAAGGCACTGTCAGGCCTACAAGCTAAATTTTTCTGTAAATGTCTTGAGATCGTCAAAAAGCCAAATATCAGAAAAGATTATTTGACTTTTCAGGGAATTATCGCAAAAGACTTTGCCCAGATTCAGAGATATTAGATTAGTAGAGTCCATTTATCCCCATTGATTTCATTGGTATATGTTTACTTCTCACTCATCTACTCAAAAGGCTGGTCAGTGGAGTCAACATTTTGAATCCATGGCTATCTTCCGTAGCCTCTTCCTTATCACGAATGCCTCTCCTGTAGCAGCGGATCTTTCCAGCTGCTTTTAAACAGCATCCTTTGACCCAAGCAGGCTGCCAACATGTTCCCATGGTGTAGTGAGAAAGATCCTGCACTTCTGCCTATCACCTATTTAGTGCAAAGCTGAGGAGCAAAGTGATTCAGAGCAAAACTCTGGAAGCCATGTGCAATCTCCTCGATGGCACAATAGGGTAATAAGAGAACCCATCTCCAAGTATTGTTTTGAGGAGTAAATAAGTTAGCGTAATCAAAGCTGTAGAACAGTATTTTCTGTCTGGCAAACAGAAAATACTTTGTTAAGTATTCATGGTTATCATTGTTTTCTGGTGGCAAAGGACCTATATTCCAGATTGTATTTGCTTAGAAAGTTCACATAATGCTTAACAGTAAGAGCTCAGCGGGGGCGCCTGGGTGGCTCAGTGGGTTAAGTTTCCGACTTCCCCTCATGTCGTGATCTCCGGGTTTGAGAGTTCAAGCCCCACGTGGGGCTCTGTGCTGACCGCTCAGAGCCTGGAGCCTGCTTTGTATTCTGTGTCTCCCTCTCTCTCTGTTCCTCCCCCGCTCTCACTCTGTGTGTGTGTGTGTGTGTGTCTCTCTCTCAAAAATAAATAAAGATTTTGGGGCGCCTGGGTGGCGCAGTCGGTTAAGTGTCCGACTTCAGCCAGGTCACGATCTCGTGGTCCATGAGTTCGAGCCCCGCATCAGGCTCTGGGCTGATGGCTCAAAGCCTGGAGCCTGTTTCCGATTCTGCGTCTCCCTCTCTCTCTGCCCCTCCCCCGTTCATGCTCTGTCTCTCTCTGTCCCCAAAAAATAAATAAACGTTGAAAAAAAAAATTAAAAAAAAAAATAATAAAATAAAATAAAATAAAAATAAATAAAGATTTTAAAAAATGTAAAGAAAAAAAAACCAATAAGAACCCCACAGCTATGCTGATCCAAATTCTACTTCCTCCCTTGTGAGCTGTGTGACCTTGGGGAAGTTACTTGAACTCTCTGAGGAAGTGCCTCCGTTTCCCCTTGTGTCGAACGACACCAACAACAGTATTTCAGAGTTGCTGTGAAGATTAAATAAATTATTACATTTAAACGGTGCCCAAGGCATATAAGAAAAGCTGAGTAAGTGTCGCCTGTGGCATCAGAAATATTAACATTAGTACTACCCTCATTTTTAATTTTTAGCAATTCTTCATCTCTCACTCGAACCCTTATTTTCTCGGGCAGCCTTCACTGACCGGCTCAGCTCTTCTTAACTTCTAGCTCCCCTCACGATGGTTCTAATTTGATAGCTCTGTCTATAACACTTTGATAAACATGTCTCTCAGGAAGCTTCTTGAAGGTAGGGTGTGAGGCCTAGTCTTGGCTCACCATTTTTTCCCAAACTGTGAGCCTCTGGCAGAGGGTCAGTGGTCAATAAATCTCAGTGAATGAATGCTATCAAAGTCTCCACGTCCAGCCATCAATCTTGGTCACTCAGACCCGGAGCTTGTAACAGAAACGGAGTGTTGCCAACCAGGGCACGGGGGTTATGGTGTCGGAATTTGCCCTGGGCTTGAAGGGCGCACGGCCTTCGTTTTCCTCGCGTGGCTTGTCCTTGTACACGACAGGCCCCGAACTAGCCACACCTCACGGTCTTCTGTGCCCACCGAGGTGAGACTGTCCTCTCTTTCAAAATCCGCACCACGGCCACATGCGGTCTGGCTTCATTTCCACTCCTGACTCTAATCCCAGAACCCCCTGCGGCCACATCACTTCCCCGCGTGCCACAGGTCACCCCAGGGGCCACCTTACCCTTTCCGTCTACGCAGCTGTGTGAGCTCTTACATCGCCAGTGTGCCTCCCTATTTTGAAAATCTCACTGCAGCCAGCAGGGGAAGATCAGCAGATTAGAAAATCCAGCTTAATTGAAATTGTGAACCTTGTCAAATTCAAATAACAGAGCGAGGCAGAAATGCTAGCCTCTTTCCACCCAGCAAAATAAGCCGAGGTTAAGTAATTAAGCTAAAAGGTTTTTATTTATTTATTTATTTATTTTTTATAAAACCACAATAGAGAGGAAGGGAAAGAAAATATTTATTGAAATATTGCTCAGCAGAGGAGCGCGGAGAACAGGCACCTCATTTTCATGAGCATCCAATGTGCAGTAGGCATAAAATCATACAGTTAAATTACAGAATACCAACACTTTAAATCATGCATACATACATACAAACAAGATGTTTAAAAAATAAATGTAACCTTATTTCAAATCGTCAGTGCTTCCCTCCAGAATAAATTTAACAATTTAGTCCTTAAAACCTTGGTAGAGTTTCTATAAAAGTATAAGCAATTTTAGTCTCAATTTCAGATACTAAATATATAAGCTATATTTAACACGCCTACAAAGCTCTTCATCAACTTACGACGGGGTTATATCCCGATAAACCCATCCCAAGTGGACAACATCCTAAGTGGAAAATGCATTGAATACACACACCTAGCCTCCCAAACATCACGGCTTAACCAGATCCACCTTAAACGTGTTCAGAACACTGACATTAGCCTGCATTTGGGCAAAATCATCTCACACAGAGCCCATTGTGCAATAAAGCGTTGACTATCTCATGTAACTTATTGAATACGGTACTGAAAGTGACAAACTGATGCAGAATGGCTGTCAGTGTGTCAGTCACTTACCCCCGTGGTCTCCGGCTGACAGGGAGCTGCCTCTGCCCAGCGTCACAAGAGAGGATCGTATACCACATCATAAAGCCAGCCCGGGACAAGATCTAAATTCCAAATTCCAAGTACAGTTTCTACTGAATGCATATCACTTACACACCATCATAAAGTCAAAAGATCATAAGTGGAACCATCGTAAGTCGGGACCAACTGTATTTTAAACGTTACACCACTTCTTACTCTCACAAATCAAATAAATGTGACGTTACAACTCAAAACAAGCTATTTTAAGCCTGTTGGTTATGCTTGTGTTGCTTGGCCAGATTTAACATCTCTGCTATCACTATTTTATAAAACTGAGTTTCATTTTATTTTCCAGTATTTAAAGTTTATTTATTTATTATGAGAGACAGAGAGAACGTAAGCGGGGAAGGAGCAGAAAGGGAGGGAGAGAGAGAAGCCCAGGCAGGCCCTGTGCTGCCGGCGCAGAGACTTTCACCGGGCTTGAACTCACCAACCGTGAGAGCGTGACCTGACCCGAAATCAGGAGTCGGATGCTCAACTGACTGAGCCCCCAGGCACCCCTATTTTATAAAACTAAGCTTAAAACAATATCCAGTCAATTTGAAATATCAGCAATAGCCTGGCCAATCGAGCACACAAACTTGCTTTTGCTTGACAATTCCAAGGTGTTGTTATAGAAGGTCCTTTTTTGCCCCCACAAATGTTTCCTCTTGCTTCTTTCTAAGACATGACTTCCCATTATCCATCACTCTAAGCAATGGATGATGATCCAGTTTAACATACCAGCAGAAGGTAGCTTGCGATGAGAACTGTTTGATGAATAACAGTTAAAGATAAAGTTCAAACCCATTACAACTCTTCCTCTTAACAATAATTAATTGAAATAGTTCACACAGACACGGACATAGAAGAGGAAGTGAATGTTGGATATGTATTAAAAACATAGACTATTGACTCCGGAGACCGTAATGGCCCTTTCATTATCTTCAGGAGTTATTGTACGAAAACACTTTTGCAAAGTTTTTTAAATGAGTGGTATTGACCTGATAGACCACAATAGTTCCAAAGAGGGCATTAGTATCCGTCTTCAAGCAAGTATTTATATTGTTTAAAGCCATTATTGGCATTTGTGCAAAAATCTCTTTCAACTCCAGCACAGAGACTGCCTGAGAAAGTGGTCCAGTAATATCCATTTAGAAAAAAAAAAAAAAAAAAAACAGTCAAACTCACTCTTGCTTATCTTTTCAAAGCAATGAAATTATATACTCTAATAGATTTATTTCTCATTAAATTATATTGGATGCTTTGTTTCCTTTGATTTAAATCTTTTCTAATGTAATCAAATGCCAAAAATAATGTAGAGCAGGCTTTTTTTGGTAAGAAAATTAAATTGCTCTGCACATCAACTTGTTGAGTGGTTAGATTTGGTCTTTGTGGTAGCAGATTACATCTGCCATCAATTACTTAGAGCTAGAGGAGATCGAAAGTTATTTTTAATATCAGCTCTGGCCATTGCTATGCGGGCGAAACCATACCTGCCTCACGGTTTTCCAGTTACACGTCCACTCTCCTGAAGGAACAGCGCGACTCAGAAACCCACTGCTGGGTTCCTACTGTGTCGTGTAAATGGAGACTGTGTGTCCTCCTGGCATTTGACAAGTATGGAATGCTGGTGGCCTGAAAAATAGAGTGCTGATAGCGACATGATATCCCTGTCACTCAAACATAGTCTGATCTGAGGATCTATTATGTGCTCACTAGACTGTGAGCCCCTCAGATTCAGGTTTATGTCTTTATTAGCTTGGATTCTTTGACTGCAAGCATTAGAAACGAACTCCGGGGAATGAGCGGGAAACGAGAAGGGGAAAAGAGAAGTCAGTGGAAGAATAAGAAGGTACTTACAGAGAGGCCAAAACAGAAGGCAGAAAGAGCAGGTTTCCAACAACCAGGAATCAGGAGACACCAGAAGGTTTCAGAGACAGGACATACTCAAAGACTGTCCCCCCTTTCCTCTCTGCCACCAACACTGGAACGAAGGGACCAGTTCTTACCAATTTTGAGTCAGGACGTTCCTCTTCTCAAAGCTTATCACTCCAGGAGAGAATGTCCAACTGGCTATCTGTAGGTCCTATGTCAACATGTTGCATACTCTAGGATGGTGAAAAGGAAGATCCCCCGTGGAGCCCTTAGGCTTCTATAGTGGTACAGAGACTCTGATTTACCATCCAACCAAGGTTCCAAACAGAGGAGGGACGTCAATGTCCCAGGAGGAGATCAGGGGGCTCTTAAAAAGGGGAATGGATATTAGTCAGCGAGAAATGTCCACATATGAAAGATACTCATAGTAGCTAGTAGCTAGAAATGTCCACACACAATAGATAGTATCTATTATCCACATATAGTAGATACTCAATAAATATTTTCTGAATGAATGAACTGGGGAAAGAATGAAGGGATGAACAGTTGTAGAGGAGACATAACAACCCTTATTTCCTTCTATTGCGGTCAAACGCAAATCAGATAATGACAATCACAGTCACAACGGTAAGCACAGAGGCATTCCAATACCTTTTCGGCAAAGCAAATTTATGTGAACCCTGTCTTCTAAGTTTCTTTCGTTATGAAATCAGAGAAAATTGTCAGCTTATAATATTGATCCCTGGATGTGTTAAAAATGAAACAGACTTACAATAGTAATATGTTTAAAAGAAGGCCTATAACTTTTGTTGAAAATGTTAATGTCACTTGCGATATTAGGAACTATGTTTTCCCATCACATTCACATAAAGGGAGCTAATATTTTTTCTTTCTTTTTTTAATAATGATAGCAAAATGAAACCTGGCATTTATTGGTCTTGCTGTTATTAGATTTTTTCTTATGAAAAAGCACAGCTTTAAAAATCTTTACATTTTCTCATTGCCAAAAGGTCTTAAGTCCTTTCCTCATCTTGATGGTGATACCCGAGTTTAAGAGCATAGATGATCCGGTGCCTACATTTTATAAGGCACTGACAATGCTCAAATCACTGCCCAACAAGTAAGGTGTGGTGGAAGTATTTAGAATGTACAGAATCAGGCAGAAAATTTGCATCTTAATAAGTGAGGTACTTATGGCCAATTAATGCTTTTAAGTTTCTTTATTTACTGTTGAGAAAGAAAGAGAGCAGAGGAGGGACAGAGAGACGAAGAGAGAGAGAATCCCAAGTGCAGAACCCAACATGGGGCTTGAACCCATGGAACTGTGAGATCATGACCTGAGCTGAAATCAAGAGTCGGACACTTAACCGACTGAGCCACCCAGGTGCTGTGCCAGTTTATTTTAATAGAATTTCTGCTATTCTAGGCTCCTGTCAGTGTTTCCCTTGTTGACTTTTATGGGATGGGAATTGGTCAAGCGAATGCCGTGACAAGACAGGTAAAAGCAACAGTCAAACTCTCTGGACTCAAGGAGTCTGTGCATAAGACCATCCTCATTGATTTCCTCCTGTTCAGTCATTCATTTGGTAGTACCTTGTTGGCACGGATGTGAGGACTGTAAAACTTCACTGCTGGGTACTCAACGAGGTGCTACTGATTCTCTTCAATGCTAGAACCTAAATTAACGTGACTTGCTCGTGGGAGCAGCATGTCATTTTCTTATGGCATTTTCTTTACATACCGAGTTAAATCAGCAGTTGAGCGACAGTGTTAGGTGTTGTGGGGGCTAAGGGAGCGGACAGGGTAAGATCCTTCATGTGAAAGAGATTAAAGCTCATTTATGGGACAAGCTGGGAAGCACAGAGTTATCTAGATTCTCTCACTCTGTACATCTTTTGATTCTATCTGTATGCAAACGAGTATGTGGGAAATAATAGAGGTGAAATACGGGATCCACCAAGCAAAGGTCTTCATCGTTTGGCAAGTATAGGGAGAACTTCTCCATTTGCGATAAATGGTCATCGTGTTTACTCTACACCCATACCTACAGAGGTCTCGACGGTGAACTTGAAAACAATAGTTTAAAATCCTCTGGTAGAGGACCTGATTTCTATTTTCTTCTAAATCAACCAGCTTTTCAAAAATAGAAAAAAAAAAATGTCATTTTGGAGGAATTTTACTGAGCTTTCGGAGCTATATGCAAAAACAAAAACAAAACAAAATCTGACACATCTCCCTGGGTTTTAAAAGGTAATAGCAGCTTTTTGCTCAGCCAAACTGTTCTAAGTCCTTATTGCTAGAAGTCTCTTTCATGCTGAATAAGTACATGCATTTTCACAGATTTTCAGGTTGCTTTCAATAAAAGTGTTTGAGAATTGAAAAATAGAGCTTCTTAGTTGTAGTTCGGAATTAATTGTTCACACTAGGCCTGGGTTAATTTGCATACATTTCTTTTTATGGGGGGCCAGGGTAGTTATTGTTCATTTCCAAAAAATAGTATTTCCTCATCATGTAAAATACGAAAACAGGTTCAATCAGAAACTTCAGTCTTTAGAATAATCACAATCTTCATTGATTCATTTCCCCCAAACCAAGAAAAACAGCTCAGTGTTTTCTGTCAATGCAGCAAAGTGTGGATTTTGATAGGATATAGAGGAAACAGTTCTGTTTCTAGACGATCTCATTAAAAGCCACCTGCTGCCTTAATAATGATGGCATAATTAAACTGCCATCCCCAAATTTGGTGTTGCTGAGACATTATGGACAGAAAGGGAAAGCTGGTTGAAACCTATCTAATTTGGGACTATGGTAGCAATTTGTAGAAAGGGTGTCCTGAATGAGTTTGATGAACACAATAGGAAAATACCAAAGGTGCATTTGATCTGGAAAGGAAATGAATGTGGTTGTCCAGCCCATGGACCCCCGCCCTGGCCCCTGACATCACCCACCAAACAGAGCTCTATTGGCCCTGCTTCAGCCTCCCTTTGGACGAGGAGGTTTACCTTACTTTCTTTTTTTAATGAAATCTCCTAATAAATTTCTAGAAAGGATTTTTCTTAGAAGAACTGAATTGGCTGTGTCCCAAGATAATCATTTCAATAACAAAGCTGTGGAGTCGTGGAACGGGAATAAATTAGGAATTAAATAGGGGAATCGTAGGAGAACTTGTCCCAGATGAACAATTGCGTGAAAACTTCAATGGAGCCGACGTTTCCTCTGTGTGAAAGTGACAGACCTGATAAATAACGCAAAAACAATAATCAACAGATTGACAAATCAACTAATGAGGTATTTATTAAGCGCAAGGCACTGTTTTAAGTGCTGTGAGTGTGCAGAGATTACTTTTTCCAACTCTCTGAAAGTCCTCCTGCCTTCCCAGGTGACACCCTCAGGCCTGTGGAGGATTCAACGCCTGTCACCGGGACCTCTCTGACTTCCTTGGCCCAGCTAACTCCATCCCCTGTGCCAGCCAGCCACACAGCCCTCTCATCTATTGCTCACTTCGCTTCTTCTGTTTCTGTCCATCAACATGATGAAGTAGCTCCCACAAACACAAAAACCGACCAACCGACCAAGCCCTCAGTGGGCCTCCAGCTGCTCTCCCTCCCCCTCTCCTCCTCACCGTCCCTTCCCCTTCCTTCTCCTTCTTCATCCCTTGGTTCGTCAAGGAGAACATGGCTTCTATTCTTACTTCACTGGACCACTGTGACAAATTCCCTTACTGCCCTTTATTTTTTAATGTTTATTTATTTGTTTTTGAGAGAGAGAGAGTGGGGAGGGGGCAGAGAGTAGAAGAGAGAGAGAATCCCAAGCAGGCTCCACACTGCCAGTGCAGAGCCCGACTCAGGGCTCCATCCCATGAACCGTGAGATCATGACCTGAGCAGAAATCGAGAGTCAGATGCTTAATCAACTGAGCCACCCAGGTGCCTCCCACTACTGTCCTTCGAATTGGCCACTAACATAGCCTTTGTGTTATGAACCCTGATAACACATGGTAACTATTCCTTTTGCCTCTGAGACATCCGTCTGCCCGCTCATCTTTGGCATTTCCTCTTCCCAGCATTGTCTTCCATCTTGTCTTCTCCCTACTCACACACCCTCATCACATGACTTTGATTTTTGCCTGTATAAGATGATGACCCCTCAGTACCTACCCCGGACATGCTACCTCCCAGAGCTTCTGATGCCTGCATCACTTCTTGGACCCCAATATTTGGCTGTCCTGCCAGACCCAGTCTCGTGGTTCAACCCACACTCTTTCCCCTCTCTTGTCATCATCCCCTAATAACCTTGTCTCCCCCGAAACCAAAACTATGGCATCATCTTAATCTCACCGTTCTCTCTACCTCACATTCAACTCTAAAGTTAATTAATCTCCAACTATAACTAATGTACCTTTTAAACATATCTCAAATTATAATCTCCTTCTCCCTCCACCACCACCCCCGCACATTTTAGTTATCAGTTTAAATGTTGAAGTTGTACAAACTCAGAGTTGGGCTTTATTTCGTGCGATACTCTCTTCCTGGAGAATCTTACCCCAGTCTACAACTGTAAATTTATACATGACTTGGAGATAGCCAAATTTATTTCCTCATCCCCCTCCTCTCTTCAATATTTCAAGGTCGACTTTCTGAACTGACCACCTGACTCTACATGTGGAAGTTTTACGAGCATTTCCAGTACAACTTGTTCAAGCTCAGTTTGACATAGCTATGGCTAAGACTGCCAGTCGTTCTGCAGTGCCCCACATCACCTTCTGCTCGCCCACTATAATAACCCCCTAGAACCATAGCTGGCTAGTTGACCAGCAGAATTAACACCACATTTCTCACCCGTTCCCACAGTCATGCATAGTCATGTGCTTAACTCGGGTCCAATGGGACCATGTTAGTCACGGTTCGCCACGAAACAGGTGTGTGTGTGTGTGTGTGTGTGTGTGGACAGATAGATGATAAATCAGTAAGAAGATAGATGATAGATAGATAGATAGATAGACAGATGAAAGAGAGATTGATTTTAAGGAATTAGTTGACGTGATTGTAGAGACCGATAACTAAAATCTGACAGGTTCAAAACCCTGGGAAGAAATGAAAAGTAGTCTGTAGGCAGAATTTCCTCATCCTCGGGGGACATTAGTCTTTTTAAAATTAAGGCCTTCAATTGATTGGATGGGGTCCATCCACATCATGGAATGTGATCTGCTTTGCTGAAAGTCTACTGACTTACATGTTCATCTAATCTAAAAAAATACCTTCCTAGAAACATGTAGATGAGTGTTTGGCTAAACATCTGTGTATTATGCCCTAGTGAAGTCGACATAAAATTAACTATCACAGGGATATAAGCAGAAGTTGTATGTACAACTTCCAGCAAGTGTACTAAAAGGAAAGCATGCTCTTTTATTTCCCTCACTTTTTCCTTCCTGCTGACCAGAGGCTGGATGTTTATATCATAGTCCCAGCATCCAAGTAGTCCGTGAGGTGACCCTGGAACAAAAGCCACACATATGATATAACAAGATAGAAAAAACTGTGGATTCCTTACCCTGTGGAGGGCCACACCAGCCCACATCAGCCTGCAAATGATTTGAATGTGAGGGATAAACAAACTTATTTCTTGCCAAACTACACTAGCGGGGGGTTTTCTGTTATTCCCAGCCAAAACCAATCCTAGTTTGTAACTTCTCTGACCTACTTCTCCTCTGGTGTTTTTCTTTGGACGGATAAAAACATCAACATCTACCCAGGCTGTAGGAGCAAGAAAATATGGACATCCGTGGAACCAGTCTGTTCCTCATCATCCCCCTCACATCCAGCCAGCCGCCGAATTCCACCGCTGCTGTCACCCCATTCGAAGCCACCATTGACTCATTACATTGATAAAATAACTTTCTTCTCACTCTCCCAACAATTCCTCTGCCTCCCTCTCCATTCTGCATGTGTAACCAGGGTTCTCTTTTCAAAACATAAACGGGACTGTGTCACGTTCTTGCTCGAAAGTCCTCAATGGCTTCTTGAGAATTCTAAATCCTTCCAAATCCTTGACCAACAGAGCTCTGTGTGACCTCCCTCCACCCAGCTGTCTAATTTCATCCCACAATTTTGCTCATTTACTAAATTCCAGTAAAGCACAGCCCAGAGGTCCCCTCCTCCCCACCTTCTTCCACTTGGTGCATGCTGTGGCCTCTGAGTCACCTCCCTTCCTCCTCCTCTGGACAATGCCAGTGAATTCTTCAAGACTCGATTCAAGTTGTCCTCTCCAGACACTCCATCCATTTTGGAAAAAGGGACCCTACGTTGTGCTCCCACAGAAGTCCACATGTAATCCTGTCATTATGATATTATATTAATAATGACAGCTAATATTCGTCAAGACAGTACTATTCTAAGTACTTTACATATGTTTACTCATTTAAGGAAATATCATTCTCAGTTTCAAGAAAAGGAAATGGAGGCCTGAAGAGTTTAAGTTACTCGCCCAGGGCCACATAGGCAGCCCGACCCCAGAGCCCATCCTGTTAATGGTCAAGCTGCACAAAACACATCCCTGCACGCATATTGGCTCTCTATGATTACGTGGCTCTACTCTTCACGCTCTCCCTCCGTATTACTATAAACTCCTTTTGAGCAGACATCACGTCTAATATATCCTTCTATTTCTAACACCTATGGAACAGTGCTAGGTCATAGTATGTGCTTAATAAACATTTCTTGAACTAAATGGAAAACCAAGTCTCTAGGCTCAAAGAGCAAGATATGCATTTATGAAAGATGAAAAAGTTATTACGTGTTTAATTCTCAGTACAGCTTTTCCTTTTCTCCTTTATGACAGTCTCATGCATATGTTAACAAAATATGGTCCAAACCTCATCCCAGTGAGGCAGATGCCAAATGACTAGCCTTTGGTATTCCTGGAAGCTGCATTTTGTTTGATAATCTACAGTCATTTTTCAGGTAACTGATGTTGAGTGGGAATGTTTTGGGGCAGAGGTGGTCTTGGCCATTTCAATCACTGTCAGAAGGGAAATTCAGGGCAACTAACAGATATATATCCCTTGTCTTCTGCTGCTGCTGTGAAAATTGATCTCTGAAATGCTTTGACTCCGGGTGAAAGTAGCTGTATGTCATAAAAGCAGCCCCGCAAAGATCTTTGCGCCCAGTGTAAGTGACAATTTTCGATGGTCCGGTAGAAAGAAAACGTATCCTTATTTTGTGATCTTTAGCCATTGGACTAGAAAGCAAGCTGGAGAGAGTTGTATTTACGCTATGATCACTCACTCATCTGGATTACTTCTTTATCTCACACGTATGTATATGATTTCATGAAGCATCAATTCATGCATTTTCTCCCCTTTAGGACTTTAAGAAGTTCCACCGGAATAGGGATGATGCTCAGGGAAGACCCTGGCATGCTGTAGGTACTTAGACCACACCTGAACAGAGATGGACGGGTCAGATACATCCGGTTACTCAGGACCAGCCTGAAGAGCCGGCTGGGGGGTTCCATTTTTTGTTTTAGATAATGAACAGTTTTCTCAATGACTGAGATTATATTGGCGGAAAACATTGAAATTAGCAGTATTGATAGCAAGTCTGAAGCGTAGGGTAAACTTCACGTGTCTACATTCTAGAGATCATTCTAAACTGAATCTGCAAGTACATAAAGTGGAATTTGGTGAGCACCTATCCCAGGTAAGGCTTTGTGCCAAGCTTTAGGTACGAACAAAGAATAATACTTTGTCCTCATGAGTCAAGAAAGGCAACCAAATTTAGGAGGGATACCAAAAAATCCCCTCTAATCATGATAAGTAAGTGTTTAATGCAATATTTTTAAAAAAAATAAATTAACGTTAAAATCAATTATTAACAAAATATCAACATTTTAAATAAAGAGAAGATCAGTTACAGGTTTGTATCAAGCCATAGTGGGGCCTGCAGCAAAAATAAAAATCAGTAGTGGATATTTTGGGTTTTTTTTCTTTAATTTTTTAATGTTTCTTTATTTTTGAAAGACAGAGAGACAGAGAAAGAGCGACAGAGTGCGAACAGGGGAGGGGCAGAAAGAGAGAGGGAGACTCAGAATCTGAAGCAGGCTCCAGGCTCTGAGCTGCCAGCACAGAGCCCAACCCGAGGCTTGAACTCATGAGCCAGGAGATCATGACCAGAGCCAAAGTCAGATGATTAACCAACTGAGCCACCCAGGCACCCCCTTGTGTTTATTTTAAAGTGTTGATGTCTTTGGGCACCTGGGTGGCTCAGTCACTTGTTTCCGACTCTTGATTTCAGCTCAGGTCATGATCTCACAGTCATGACATTTAGCCCTGCCTCAAACTCCCTCACTGGGCATGGAACCTGCTTAAGATTCTCTCTCTCTCTCTCTCTCTCTCTCTCTCTCTCTCTCAAAAATAAAATAAAATAAAATAAAATAAAATAAAATAAAATAAAATAATAAAATAAAAGTTAATATTTCGTTCATGATGGATTTTTTGCATTAATTTTTTTAAAATATTGCATTAACATATATATTTTTTTTATTACAGAGGGGTTTTGATGCCTCATAGATGTTGTGCCCGAGGACATTGCCTCCCTTGCCTCACCCCAGGCCTGGACCAGCCCATGAGACCCTCAGGGCAAAGTTTGGGAATGCAACAAATGCAGACAGTGAATGAAATTAATAAAATTAAATGCTCTTCTGGGGAGACGCTACAGGTGCTGAGTGCCTGGCCCATCAGGACTCAAGGAGCCGATAGCTCTGGGGACTGTTAGAGGGTGAGTAGGGGTTAGTCCAGTGTATACATGGGAAGCCAGTGTGGCAGATGGGCGAGAACGAGCAAAGCATGAGAAGTTGAGGGAAACCTTGTGGTGTGCCCAAGGAAACACAGGGACAGTGGTATAGACAGAAAGGAGCTTGTGCAACAGGGCAGCAAGGATGGAGGGGGCTGGAAGGAAGGGCAAGGCCAGCTCCCGGATGCCTAGCTTACCACACTGAGGTGCTCAGACCGTCCTTGCTCCTTGTCTCATGCTGCCTCCGTGCTCTCCCTGCCTCTTAGTGGCTTAGGGTCCCACGTGCTGGACCACAAAGCCATAACCCAACAGGTTCTGTGGTCGACATTCAGAGACAGCCAGTTCACCTGACAGAATTTCATCCCAAGGGATCCAATGTTCGGGCTGGCTACACTAGTGAGGATATTTTCTCTGTAGATTTCTAAAAACAGTGCTTTCATTCAGAACTGTGATTCCAGAAGTGGTAAATTTTCTTAATGTAGCAAACCTGAGGACAGATGGGGGACTCAGCGTATCGACCATAAGAGACTGCCGAGACAGCATATGCAAAGGGCCTGTGGCTGCATCCAGTACTCTAGAGACAAGGACACCTCAGGATCAATTCTTTTAAATTGCCATGTGTTGCATGAAGAGTATACTGTCAGCATGATGCCAAGTTTAAGAGGAGAATAGAAAGGACATATAAAGTATGGGATCTCCTCTTCATTTTGTGATATGTTAGACACAGTAAAGGGGTGAGACAGTTTAAGTGACAATGTTACTGATATGGATAACGAGGACTACAGTATTTTAGGACAGTTAGAAAAAAATGTCAGTGATGATACACAATTTATGTTTCTAAAACTCAGAGCTGATCATCCAAAGCCTTTCTTAGGTAGTTCCCGACCCTCCCTTACTAAACCTCATTTCTTAAAACACCCTATAATGCAGGCTTGCCTCAACCCCTCAGGTTTCTACACACTCTCCAGTCCCCACCTGAATCATCCCTGATCCCCACTGGATCACCCATGACTTGGTTCATGCTTTTCCTTCTGCCCGGAGAGCCCTTCTCCGTACTCCTCCAGGGGGATTTCACTCAGCTTCCACACCCGTGGTCACGAGCCCTTCTCTGGGAAGCTTTTCGATCACCTCTCCTTCAATGTAGCCAAACTGTGCTTGAGAATATTATTTTAGTATGATTTTTTTTTTCTCTCAGGAACATAGCACTCAGTGCATGCTATTACCATTTGTTATCTGTATGACTCCGGATTTCTTGCACTTTTCATTCACTGAATGCCTAGGACAGCAGTGGACTTAATAAAAAGTTGTTTGGCTAAAGTAATCTTTGGAGTTTAACAAAGGAAACTAAAAATGATCAACGTGACACTCATTCAAAAGGGTGAGAAGGGGTTAAATGAGTTGGAATGCTTTCATCCAGAGGAGAGAAGGCTAACCAATTTACTAATAACTGTTTTCAGAATGTTGAGTGGAAAATCATGATCGGTTTGAAATTTCTCACAAAAACAGCAAATTCTTCATAAATAATGTCACTCAAAGGCCCAAGATGGTTTCATGGAAAATATGTTGATAGATATCTTAAAATTTATTTTCAACCATCCACCAAAATCATGAGAAAGCTCACAGTGGAAAAAGAAATTGTTAGAAATGTTATGGTCTGAACATCAGTCAGGAAACAAAGAAAACAAAGCCAAAGAAAGAGTTAACAGAATTTAGAAACCACCCTTTCGGTCATGTCTTTACTTCCTTCTCCCAAACGTCACGAGCCAAGGGCAAAACGCAAGTCTCTACTTGAAATTTTCAGTCATTTGTCACTGTTTCAAATATTAGATTCTTTAAAACACCGATGTATTTTTTTTTTGGCCATGAAAATGGATGTGTAAGTGCAGAAAGACCATGCATATGATTAGCATAATAATGGGAAACACGCACAAAGCTTTGGCCCCTCTTGACCTCTCTGACCTTCAGCACTTCAGCTGGAGTTAGAAATGGCTCTGGGTTTTTCGACTTAGTATGCAAAGGTGGGCGGAGGTGGCATCATTTCTTAAAATCATCGCCCTCAGAGAGTGACAAGGTGTAAATTTCCAAAATGTTTGAAATTTCCATCCACTCGTTCTGATGTGTTGCAATGCGGAGAGAGCCAAGCTCTAGTTAAGGATTTATCTCAGGCTCCGAAGCCCCAGGCCAATGAAAGCCGAACGCGCTGTGAAGGTGAACCGCACAGTCTCCAAAGCTAAAGAGCCATCCACATCAATTTGCAGCCAGCTAAGTGGCTTCAGCGGTGGGAGAGCTATTTACACTCCCTTCCCGGCCAAGAATTATGGTTCTGTAACCAGGAGGAAAGCGAGGGGAATTGAAGGGGCTGCTCAGAAATATAATGGTCATTTATGGCTAAAGTACCTCCATAACAGTGGGCCCCTAGCTTTCATCTGCAGCATACTTGAGGAATTTGCAATGAAACACGTACACACACAAAACACAGTCCCCCCCCCCCCCCCAGAGACTTTCTGTGACATGCCCATCTGTATTGTGAAAAAACAAAACTCAACTGAGTAAATTTTAAAGATCTTATTGGCTGTATTCAATGACTCATGAGTTGGGCAGCATCCCATCCAGCAGATAGAAAGGAGCTCCCAGGAGCTGTACAAAGTGGGAGCCTTTTGTAGGCAGGAGGGGAGGGGGCAGGAACTAGCAAAGTGCAGATCGTTTCAGGCAAGGTCACCTTTCTTCGGGACAGGTAGGGATCTATCAGGCAGATTACCTCACTGGTGTTGACCGGGAAATTCCAGACTGACTGAGATTCCATGTGTGAGAGAGGCTGACCCTGCAAGTATCTTTGGTATTAAGGCTCGGTTTGGTGACGTGGGCTTAGCACAAGTGACTCCATTTTGGGACTGTTGTCTCATTTTTAATAATGCTAAGGCGTGAGATGGCGCCTGCCTTGCTTATCCAATGGGGCCAAGCCAAGAGAACCTCCTGAATTTTTTCCTCGCCGCACAGATGCTGATCGAGAGGTCTCAACCCACCAATGCCGACTGAACTCCTTATCATCTAATAAGCAAAACAAATGAAGAAGGAGACGATCAGGAGAGACATAATTAGACAACATTTATCATGCAGTTCGTAAAAGTACTGTATTTTGTAGCAATGTAAATTACAATATTGCATTATCAAGATAATAATTTGTTTTGTGACAAGAAATCACACCATTATGTGTTGCATCTGTATTATTTTTTAAATTGGGCTTTTTAATTACACAGATAAATTATGTATGTGAGAATCCCACTTTGAAAATTTTATACAAAGATGTCATCTAAGATCCCATTAAATGTTGGAATCTATTCCTCTCACGTGTAAATGCTCCTTAGTTGTAAGAGTTAACTCTTTCTTAGGCAACCAGAAAGCCCCTTGTGCAGTCCCACGGACCCGAATCCATTTCATCCAGGGACAACCCGATCCTGCAGTTCTGGCCCAGGCAGCCATTCAAACTGGGAACGGGCTTGGTATTAAGGCCGTCCCCTGGCTTCATTTTGCACACCATGGACAAAAGCTGCCTTTCGCTCCCAGTTAAGATTGCCTAAAGGCTTACAGATGTCACAGAGCTCAAAAAAACAAAACAAAAACAACAACAACAACCAAATGCAATATGAAGTAAAGGTTACCTTGTATACATGGTCCTTGTAGCCTCATGCAATATTTGGGAACCTATCACACCCAGGTTTAAGTCCTGGCAAGGTAAATAACCTCCCTGGGTCTCAGTTTCTTCACCTGCAATGGAAGGACAATAGTCATCCAGGTAAAGAGTAGGGATTACATGAAACGATGTATGTGAAGGACCAGTGCAGGGCCTGGTCCATAATTAGTGCTTGTGACATGGAAACAGCTATTCACATCATTCTCTCTCCCAAGCAATGATTTGAGACTAAGTTCAATCAGAAGCTATCCCTCGGGTTTCTTTGATTTCCAAGTGGCCCCGATCAGCATCATATCATTGCTTGATGCTATTTATCAACAAAGAAGGAAATGGATATGGCCCCGTTTTCTTAAGTCAAGCAAACGAAACAGGTAATTTGGGAAACGTGTAAGCCTGGTGGCCAGGAAGTCATCCGGAGCCTTTCTAGTTGCAGGCAAAGGCGATGCCAACTCGGTCCCCATCTACCACCTAGCATTTATTTGCCTCTACAGCTGGGGTGTCAGTGCCCTGCCATCAGCAAGGAATGGAACAAAGAAAAGATATCTCTGGGAAAATGACTGAAGAGGAGAGACTATGCCTGAAAAGAGAGGTCCAACTTCTCACGTGGTTTCTGGCCAACCCTACCCTTGAAGTCTTCTCTCGAACTTTTCACAATGTATGGCCCACTTTACGGAATCCTGGAGAACTAGGAAAATCATTTTCTCTCCATCACGTCTTCTTTTAGTAATCGTAATCTCCCCCAAATTCGTAAAGTTAGGTACAATTGCATTGCCAGCAACGGGGAGGAAAAGGAAAATGGCACAGAGGAAAAAACAGTAAACAAAGGAAGTACACATTTTCAGAAACCAAGAGTTGCTTTGGGCCCACGTATGTGTGTATAAGAGAGGAACGTAGGTCACAAGAACTGACATTTAAACAAAAGTGTAATTACATGAAGAAGTGGCTAGAAGGTGAGGGGCAGAAGGTACAAAAATTCCCAGGTTTGATTCTGAAACAAGAACGGCACCGGAAGTAGTGATTTTGAGTGAAGAGTGAGCAGAGAGTGACGATCTCGGTTTTGCCTCTCATGCTGGAAGTTCATTACTATGGAAGACGGTTGATGGTGCCATCTTTAACGAGCAGGATTATTCTGAGTCGCGAGCCAGAGTTAAAATGGAGCTCATGCGGGGCGCCTGGGTGGCTCAGTCGGTTGAGCGTCCGACTTCAGCTCGGGTCACGATCTCGCGGTCCGTGAGTTCGAGCCCCGCGTCGGGCTCTGGGCTGATGGCTCAGAGCCTGGAGCCTGCTTCCATTCTGTGTCTCCCCCTCTCTCTGCCCCTCCCCCGTTCATGCTCTGTCTCTCTCTGTCTCAAAAATAAATAAAACGTTTAAAAAAAATTTAAAAAAAAAAAAAAAAAAAAAAAAGAAGAAAAAATGGAGCTCATGCACCTGGAGAAAAGGCTTGAAGTGGAGGGTCAGATTTCGCTACAGAATTACAAAGAGGAAAGAAAAATCCGCTGAGTGAAGTGAGAAAATAGAGCTGATCGTGTTATGCCTGAGGAGACTCCCCCGTTCCAGAAGAATCGTTAAGCTAAGAAGTAACTTTGCAATTAAGCTAATTTGCTGTTAGAGGCTCCAGGAGAAGACATCAAACAAAATCTGTGTCAGTCCAAATTAGCAGAGAAAGACTGGAGTCAATGGTCCTGCTACAGTTTTGTCAACTTCTGTGGTCTGACGTGTTTCTGACGTCTCTCCCTCCCCACCTCTGCCGAAGTGCTCCAGCTCATGGCTCACTGCCACCTCTTTTTGCGCTCCCCGTGCTTGAAGAATGGTTTTTGTATTTGCAAACGGTTGAGAAAAACTCAAAACGAGAATACTGCTCTGTGACTCATGAAAATTATACGAAATTGCAAATCTCAGTGTCCATGAATTTGTTTTATTGGAACCCAGCCACACCCATTTACCACTGTCCGTGATTGCTTTTGCATCACAACAACAGAATCAAGTAATGGTGACAGAGACCGTGTGGCCCACAAAGCCTAGAGTACTTCCTATCTGGCCCTTTACAGAAACTTGGGCAACCCCCGACCTAGAAAAAAGTACAGGATTCAGAATCAGGAGCATCAGATCACATTCCCACCTCCGCGCCTACCCTCCGTTGTCAGATCTTGGGCCAACCAAATTCTCTGTGCCTCGGTGTCTTTGTGTGCACACGAGTGTGATAATACCTACCCACTTTGCAGGCTTGCTGTGTCTCTCACACATAAGACCTGCAGCCCAGGCGCTGGTCCACAGTGGTCCTCACCAAGGCATTCAGCACTTTTTCCTTTCCCCCTTTTTCTCCAGGTGATTTTCTTCTTCACGCTCATAAAACTACATATCCCTTGAACTTCGATCGTGGTGCTACCCTCTGGGATTGCTCCTTACGGGTCCCCACCATTTCTCTCCATTGTACCTCTCTAAAATATAGACGTAGGAATCATCTGCCCCAGAGAAGAGGTACATCTTCATTTTAGTACACTTTCCTTAGTTCCGGATGGAATTTTCCCCACTGCTTCCAGGATGTGTCCGCCTGGATGTCTGCTATAGACTGAACGTATCCTCAACCTCACTCTTAGGTTAAGGATTAATGCCCAATGTAGTGGTATTCGCGGGTAGGGCCGTTGGGAAATGTGGAGCCTTCGTGAACTGGATTAGTGCCCTGATAAACGAGACCCCAGAGAGCTTTCTGGCTCCTTCTGCCATATGAGTACACAGCGAGAAGATGGCTACCTATGAAAAAGGAAGCGGGCCCCCACCAGACACCAAATCACCAAATCTGCTGATGTCTTGATCTTGGACTTCCAGCCTCCGGAACTGTGAGAGATCAATGTGCTTTTCATAAGGCACCCAGTCCAGGATGTCTTGTTATAGCAGCCCCGAATGGGCTAAGGCAATGTCCTGCGGCCACCCCAACTTTACCTTCTACCAAAGCAAATAAACATATTCTCCAAAACTAAATAAACATAAAAAGCCAACATTTTGTCCTACCGAGGCATTGCTTTTTTGTCACAAAATTCTTACAGTCATTTAGATTCTAGAATCTGGAAGATACATGTCTCTCTTCTTTCCTTTGTTCTATTGCATGTCTGCCCTTGTCCTTCCAGCTCTGCTCCTCTGAATTCACCAATAGACTCATGACATGCTGGTCCCTGCAGTCCATGACCCCAACCTTAGATGCATGTGGCAAAAGCAGGGCTGAGACCACATCACTCTCCTACTTGAAACACCTTGAAACATTCTAGAGCTCTCTATTGTGTCTCAGATTAAGTATAAATCCCTTAGCCAGGTGCCAAAGGTCACCAATTTCACCCGGATCTACTTTTTCAAACACACCTCCTACTCTCCTTCATAACCATACTCCAGCCAAACTTGACCATTCACTTTTCCAGGATGTGCCGTTCCCTTCTGCCACTGCCTTTTCCCCACATAAGCTATCCCATCCACGTAGAATGCCCTTTATTCCAAAGTGGCTCAAACTTACCTGTCCTTTAAAATTCTGATCAAACATCACCACTTCACTGAAATTTCCCTGATGAGTTGGAGTCACAAGTAACCTTTCCCTCCTCTGAATTTCCCATGGTTATTGATCTTCTCTTCTCTTATGACATTTATTATCTTTTTTCTTGGATTATAATCTTGTGTCTGCACGTTTTATGTACAGACAGGGGCAATCTTTACTGTAAGTCAGAGTGGCTTCAATCTCATTCCTGATACTCCCTGGCTGTGTGACCCCAGGCAAGTTATTTAACATCCTCAGCTGATTTCCTTACCCATGAAATGGGGATAGTCGAGCCTCGCGCATAGACAGTAGGGGGATTAAACGAGGCCGTGTATACAAGGCACTTGGCACAGAATCTGCCATATGGCTGTTTTTATATTTTACCCTTTTCATTGTTTTTGTATTCGGCCCCACTTAAAATGTAATATGTCTCTACCTCACCGAGTGAAGAATCAAGGAGTCGAGGGCAGGCCTGTGTTTTATATTCATGGTGGAATCTTCCCTGAAAATGCCCTTAAAGTAGATACTCAAAAAGCATTTGTGCTAATCAACTGAAATAATACTGAGGCTACAATCAAATACAAAGTAGTGTTTGTACAAACTCTGCAGCATAGGTTAAAAAATAAAATTGAATAGCTGTAGACTGCAACATTGAAAATCACTCAGGAGTCTTGCGTGCATAAAGGTAAGGATATTAATTCTTTCTGATTTCATGAGCTCGCTAATTAACAAAGGAAGTTACTAGACAGTAAATTAACGAAATACAATATGACCTTGGCAAAAAATTGACTATTAAATTGATCAAAACAATCCTTCCTTGGTCAGACTTAGGCAAGAGCCACAAGTAGATTGTTGAGTTTCAAATGATCACGTGGCACTTGAAAGATCCGTATATGTCTTGGATCCAATGGGGAGTTTTGACAGACACAGTCGGGCACAAAGTGCCTCATTCCTCAGCCGGAAGGGTTTTCTCACACAATGCTGGGGTCACGTCTCGTATGTTTCCTTTGGTTTAGTCTCCTACCTGCCAGAGAATGTGAGATTGATTGTATAACTTGGCCCAGACTTATTAAGAAGCGTTGCTTTTTAATTAAAAAGACAGAGAATTATTTATTTACTTAGGGTGGCATAAAAGCCTCACATCCAACACTAGCCTAAGGGGCTGTCTAAAGACTCATGCATTGGTCAAAGAGCAAAAACTGGAATCCCGAGTTCTAAGTATACATTCATCTGTGCCATTGTACCTTTCTTGTAGCTGACCTTGTAAGTGAAACCTTCACACATCCAAGTCAGAATGTTCTGATATTTGGGTTTACAGTGACTCTCCCATGGTTCAAGTTTTTAACTACTTGCCAGCTAGTATCCTGCCAACAGTTCACTGTTGATCAGGAAAGACTAAGGTGCCTGAAGGGAATGGCATTATTATCTGTGGAAAAATCCAATATGGACGTAAACTTCCGAAGCAATCTACGGTTGCTTAAACTGTTAAGATTTTAGCCTCAAATGATCTTTTAATGTCTAAGGGGTAAAAGTAAATGTCTTTCAGCTTAGAAAAGGAGAGGTAAAGGTACTGTGTTTTGGAAATAGCAAGAGCTGAGTCAGGCCACCTGGATGGTAGGTCCAACTCAGACGGATGAAATGGATGACTGCAGTCCTGTGGAGACATCTTAGATCATGTGAGAGAAAAGGTCATTATTTTCAGGGATATTCAAAAGCTAAAGTGCACCTGATCAAGGAAAAGAGAAAACACAATAACTGGTTTTTTTAAAACTAGTTTCAGGTATAGTATTCAGTGATTCAACACTTACATACAACGCCCAATGCTTATCACAAGTATACTCCTTAATCCCCATCACCTATTTAACCCGTACCCCCACCAACCTCCCCTCTGGTAACCATCAGTTTCTTCTCTATCCTTGTTTTGCCTCTCTTTCCCTCCCCCATGGTTGTTTGTTTTGTCTCTTAAATTTTACATAAAGTGAAGTCATATGGGATCTGTCTTTCTCTGACTGACTTGTTTCACTTAACATAATACTCTCTAGCTCCATCCATGTCATTGCAAATGTCAAGATTTCACTCTTTTTTATGGCTGAGTAATATTCCATTGTATATCTATACCACATTTATCAGTCGATGGACACTGGGCTCTTTCCATAACTTGCCTATTATTGATACTGCTGCTATAAACGTCAAGGTGCATGTATACTTTTGAATTAGTATTTTTGTATCCTTTAGGTAAATACCTAATGGTGAAATTCCTGGATTGTAGTGTAACAACAGCATTGTCCACGGATCAAAGCAAACAACCCTAAAATTTGTGTGGAGCCACAAAAGACCCAGAAGGGCCAAGTCAATTTTGAAGAAGAAAAGCAAAGCTGGAGGCATCACGATTCTGGACTTCACCACTATATCACAAAGCTGTAGTGATCAAGACAGTGTGGTACAGGCACAAAAACAGACACAAAGATCAATAGGACAGAATCGAAAACCCAGAAATGAATCCACAACTACATGGTTCGTTAATCTTTGACAAAGCAGGAAGGACTATCCAATGGGAAAAAGGGAGTCTCTTCAGCAAATAGTGTTGGGAAAGTGGACAGCAGTAGGCAAAAGAATGAGCACGGACCACTTTCTTACACCACACGCAAAAATAAATTCAAAATGGATGAAAGACCTAAATGTGAGACAGGAAATCCTTAAACATCAGCTACACCAACTTCATACTAGGTATGCCTCCCGAGGGAAGGAAAACAAAAGCAAAAATAAACTATTGAGACCTCATCAAAAGAAAAAGCTTCCATACAGTGAAGGAAACAATCAACAAAACTAAAATGCAACCTACAGAATGGGAGAAGATATTTTCAAATGACATAGCTGATAAGGGAGTGGGGTCCAAAATCTATAAAGAACTAATAAAATTCAACACCCCCCACAAACAAATAATCCAGCTTAAAAAAACTGGCAGAAAACATGAATAGACATGTTTCCAAAGAAGACATCCAGATGGCCAACAGACACATGAAAAGATGCTCAAATTCGCTCATCATCGGGGAAATACGAGTCAAAACTACAATGAGATATCACCGCATACGTGTCAGAATAACTGATTTTTTAAATTAAGCTTTTATTTTAATTCCAGTACAGTTCACGTACAGTGTGATATTAGCTTCAAGTGTACAATACAGTAAGTCAATAATCCCACATATCACCTGGTGCTCATCACGACAGGTGTGCTCCTAAACCCCAACATCTATTTCCCCATCCCCCCACCCACCTCTCCTCTGGTAACCATCAGTTTGTCCCCTATAGTTAAGAGTCTGTTTCTTGAATTCTTTCTCTCTCTCCTTTGTTCATTTGTTTTGTTTCTTTTTTTTTTTTAATTTTTTTTTTCAACGTTTATTTATTTTTGGGACAGAGAGAGACAGAGCATGAACGGGCGAGGGGCAGAGAGAGAGGGAGACACAGAATCGGAAACAGGCTCCAGGCTCCGAGCCATCAGCCCAGAGCCCTACGCGGGGCTCGAACTCACGGACCGCGAGATCGTGACCTGGCTGAAGTCGGACGCTTAACCGACTGCGCCACCCAGGCGCCCCTGTTTTGTTTCTTAAATACGAATAACTGATTTCTAGGGCGCCGTGGTGGCTCAGTTGGTTAAATGTCCAACTCTGGATTTTTGGCCCAGGTTCACGGGATAGAGCCCTGTGCCAGGCTCCTTGGGATTCTCTTGTTCCCTCTTTCTCTGCCCCTCCCACATGCAGGTTCACACGTTGTCTCTCCCTCTCTCTCTCTCACTCTCTTTCTCTCTCTCAAAATAAATAAACTTTTAAAAAATGACGGATTTTTTTGTATCTTTGAGGAGGTTTCAGTCATTCCCTATACGCAGGACCCTGCCAGCTTTAGAGGAGATAAAGGGCTAAGAAATGTGCTATAATATAGCAAGTGAGGTTATTAAACACTCACTAAGCCTGGCTCCGTGCTAAGCGTTTTGCATATAATGATCATTTAATCCTCAGCTTACAACATAGCCCCATTTTACAGATGAAGAAACAGGGGTTCAGAAGAGCTATTTCGCCAACGTCACAGAGCTTCCTACACGGCAAAGCATAGATTTAAATCTAGATAAAATGACCATACTGTTACCTTGTTTTCCATGAATATGCCACATTTATTAAACACTAGGTTTGTATTTCATTATGAAATACAAAGGAACTCAGACAAAGCTGTCCATGTCCTAAGATTTTACTGGGTGAAAGGTGACTAATGAGAACACTGTTTCTAGCTGAAGCTCTTTCCTGAGTAATAGAAACCCCAGCGTGGGGAATTGTTTTGTTTTAATGTTTATTTATTTATTTTGAGAAAGAGAGCGAGTGAGCAGGGGGGAGACAGAGAGAGAAGATGACCGAGAATCTCAAGTAGGCTCCACACTGTGTGTGCAGAGCCCCATACAAGGCACAAACTCACCAACAGGGAGATCATGACCTGATCCAAGGTCAAGAGTCAGATGCTTAACCGACTGAGCCACCCAGACGCCCTCCCCACTCCAGTGTAGGGGATTGTTACAAATTTGGGGACAACACGTATTTTGGAGATTCAGCTGGGTTTTGTATAACTGGAAATAGGGTCATTTATTCAGCTGTATCAAAATATAAAATAACAGCACTCTTAAAATCACATTCAGCCCAAAGGGAAAAAGAGAAGGCAAGTTAGTGAGCAGTCTAAATTGAATTTAAGCTCGGTATTGTGCTGCTCACCACACTCTGAAAGTCATCACGCACAGGACTTTCATCTTAAGCATGCATCCTTGTGTCTAAAAATACTTGCTGATGATTCTTAGAACTGTTAGAGATGCCTCTTGAAAAAAGACTGAGGATGCTTATTAAGAATTCACGCGTCTTAATCAATGCTTACTCCATCAATAAATGAGACTCCTGTTCATCAGAAATGGCCTTATGAGGATATAGATTCTATCCTTTTTCCTGTTAGAGGCTCTGAACATATGAACACTTGCTTCTTCAGTGTTTAAAAAGCAGACAAGCAAACGTTTTACATGAGGCTCAAGCGATCTCTCTTTCCACATTCTGTGCAGATAACAATACCTTCATAATTAACGTACTATTATTACTATTTAATTGTCTGTTTCATCGTTTAATGAATAGCATCTAGTTAATTACGGTGATGGGGAGAGACAAAGGACAGTTTTCTAATGGCGGATGCAAAGCGCTAGTTTCTACAATGTGGGCTGCAAATTGCTTTATTTATACTTCTGAACGTCAGAACCTAGATTCACACATCCTTGTCAAATTATGAATCTCTTTCAACATGGTTAGAAAATGTGTTTAACAATTTTTTTTTAATTTTGCATATTTAAATAATATCACATTTGTGTCTTGATGGATAAGGTGGCTGTTCTGGAGTCACTCATCAGACAGTTCTGAGAGCCAAAGGACCGCCGAATCTTTTTTTAACCACTCTCCAACAAGGGAAGTTTCCAGGTACATGAGGTCGAGGACTCACAAATACACTGAAAGGCCAAAGCAGGCAGGTCTAGCACTGATACAACGCACTCTGCCTGGCTACCTGTACTGAGGCTTAAACCTCAGTGCTGCTTTCCAGCCCCTAAATAGGACGTGAGATTCTCCGTCGCCTTGGCCACCGGCATCATAGTTAAACTCATGGGGCTTCACATCTGCAGGTCCCGTATAGAATGACACCTCACATTTGTACGACCCTTTGCAATTTTCAAAAGCATATTTGCACCTATCAGTTTATTTGAATGTCAGCACAGGAAGCATGCAGCGGAAATATTACATACATATTACCAATGAGGAAACACAGCCGTAGAGGTTGAGAGGCCTGTCTTGATCTTGTGGCCAATGTATGGTACCGATGAATTACATAAAGGAGTTATCAATAGGATATTAACAATTGACATTAATGTTTGCGCAAAGCAACAAAACAAGGAACAAAGAGGTCCCTGATCTTAGGGAATGTTTCCTTCATGAGCCTAATCATCATAGTGCAAAGAGGTGTTGAGAGAGACACCGTGTAGTGATAACATAAAACTTTACTGAAATTTGCAAACATCTCAATGCAAAATTGCTCTCTGATGGAGACTCAGCCCCAAATAAATACACTCAAACTACATTTGTTTGTTTTTTCATTTTTTTAATGTTTATTCATTTTTGAGAGAGACAGACCGTGAGTGGGGGGAGGGGCAGAGAGAGAGGGAGACACAGAATCCGAAGCAGGCTCCAGGCCCTGAGCTGTCAGCACAGAGCCCGACACAGGTCTTGAACCCACGAACCGTGAGATCATGACCTGAACTGAAGTCGGAGGCTCAACTGAGTTGCCCAGGTGCCCCGCTTACTACATTACTACATTTGTTATGTAACTTAGTGTTTGTTTTCAGGGATGCAAGGCTACTTCTGGCTAGGAGATGAGAAGACTAGTGACATTTCTAAAAGCTACTTAGAGACAGAGCATTAACTCTATTATTCAGGGGGGATAGAAATCCTATAGGATAAAATTATGTTTCTCAATGTTCGTTTCCCCCAACAATACACTAGCATGTCATACATATCCCCAAGCCTCCCACCCTCTCTCTCTCTCTCTCAAGACTGCACCACCGCTAACCCTTACCTTTTACTGTTCCCACACCCAGACTGAAACTAATACCAAGCCATACTCCCCACGTGTCACACAATCTCCTGCATGAGCAAATGCCAGTTGGCAACAAATTCAGCCCTCTAACAGGTGCTTATTAAGCTGGATTTTCTTTAATGACAGAACCTTGCACACTGTCACTGTCACTGATGTGGATTTCTTCACTTGGCATCAATCTCACAAAGAAAATACGTGAAAGTTTTGGTCCCTTATATTGATCTCCACAGGTTTTTCATCTGACAATTTCTTTGGACTGATACATACTTGTACTTAATATTGATTTTAATATTTTTTTTGCTGCTAAAAAGTTTGGTATTGTGTTTTTATGTGCAGTGGTATTGAACTAGAGGTTTCGTATTGATTGTGTTCCATTCCTGCCAAATATTGTCTGCAGAAAGTATGTTTCTATCAATGTTTGTTCCCTCTGCACTGACCCCATCCTGTTAAACAGTAAGAATTCAGAGATGGTTTTTCAGAAATCCCTAAGACGGAAACTGGGTTGCATGGCTTTCTTTAGAGATCTGAGAATTAAAATATGATTTTGATGACTTATTGGCCAACCATGACACTACATGAAAACCAATTTTAGTGGCATTATTACCAATTTTCTTACACTGTACAATTTATTGCATTCTGCAAACAACTTAGGCAAATAAAATGAGTTAACAACACAGTAAAGATACATTAGGCTATGGAGATGTCGGGCGTTATTTAATATTTCTGTTCAATGACACCATTATGTGTCTATAATATATAGTCCCTAAAAATTTATATTTCTAGTTATGCCATACCGGTAACACAGTCATATCACCCATTTTCAGATGCATTCATATCTGTTGCCCAAAGCATAAGAATATTGACTCTATCAACTCGAGATTTAGAAGTAGAGGTGAAAGTTACCTGCCTCCAATTATTGTTAACTGTTCAACTTTATTTTCTTTCCTCGACTATCTGGAAGCTTTAGTAACAAGCTTGGGGGTAAGTGGTCTTCAATAGACAGCAGTCTATATGGATACTCTGGGAATCACCAAAACAAGTAAACTCAGACAACAGGCAGATATTCAGGTGTCGAGCAAGCAATCAGAGGAGATCCAAACTCCTAGCAAAAAGGAAAGCAAGGAAGACAGGTGACATTGGGGAGAATCAGCAACAGGTCCCCGCATAGATAAGACACAAGCTAGAAAAAATTAGGGCTTCCAAGCCATCTATGGGTTAAGTCAGGGACACAGGCATGAGAAAAAAGGACAGAAAGAAATGCTTAAGTTGCTAAAATTCAGAGACAAAGCAACACATACAAAGGACGGGGTACAAAGGTGTTCTTTACGCCAGTGGATTACGGATGAGAGCTCTGTATATGTTCACACTTAGGGCCAGGATTAATCCTTGGATGTGGCAAAGTATAATGCATGTAGTTGGGAGTGAAATGATACCAGCAGTAGAAAATCAAGTTATTAGCATTACAGGTTGGTGCCTGGCTTTATGAAGGCTCTTCCTCTTTTCCTTTAACGATTTTCTACTAGAAGAGAAGCATTAGTTCACCTGTGTGATCCCAAGGAACAAAGTCAAGAGTGATGAAAGCCAGACATTTGAAATAGAAGACATTTAAGCTGCTTTTAGTTTAAATTTCATAAGTATTTGTTACTGAAATACTTGCTGCCCCAAAAGAGTGTTGTTTTCAAAAGGATGAAGTTGAAGATACAGTAGATGAGGGTCAGAAGAGTAGGATTTGGAATCAGGAAAGAGGCAGAGGCAGCCTACGGAAAGATAGACCAAGTGAGTAGGCCAAACGTAATAAGAACTATGTGACGTAAGGTAAGTGTAGATGTGTGTTCACAGCATGATCCAAGATTGGGCAGAGACGGACCACCAATCAAACAACAAATTTTCCCCAAATGCTTACTTTATCTAGCATATTATAAAGATGATAAAGCATATAGAACTATAAAGACATGGTCCCTCACTATAGAACCTTAGAGTTTGGTTATAAAGAAAGAAGGAGATTCCCCACAAGTGTATGCATAGAGAAAAGTAGCCCTAAATATCTTGTTAGATGTTTTTCTACAAAATCCTAACGTTATCTTCTCTTAGGGTGCCGATTAATGTTGGGAGTGGAAAGAACGCATTAAAGAAGATAAAGATGGGGAATTTCTGGATGGCATCACAACCACTGCATAAAAAAATATTTGAAATCTCAATGCTTTTTGCGAATTACTTGGGGCAGGCATAGCTAGGGTTTTGATAAAGCTCCAAAAGTCTCCTCCTCCAATCTTCTTTACCGCCAATTTGGTTTCTTGACCTCTAGAATGTGTTGCCCAACCTGAACTGGTTAAAGAGATGAAAAAGACCTGGATCCTAAAGGTAGTTTAGGATGGCCAAGGGCTGCTGCTGCCCAGGGCCCTTACACAAACAAATAACAAAGCTTCTAGGGAGGATCGCTCTCTCCAGCCCACCCTCAACTAATTCCCATGAATAATGTTCTAATGAAAACAGTTTATTATTAAAAAACCACAACACACATGAAAAACAAAGGTACTTAACCAAGAGTTAGGAGAAACAACCCAAGAGCAGAATTAAACCGGAGGAGACATCAAATATTAGAATTATGAGACATAAAACATAAAATGCAAAAATCATGTTTTAAGAAATATAATACAGAATTTAAAACAGGACAAGAGACTATAAACTTAACCTATGACTTGTGAAAAATAACCAAAAATTTTTTTTAACTGAACAAAAGAAATACAAGTGAAAATAATATAATAAAGCAGAAATATTATAATACAAATGAAAATACAACATAAAAGTAAGGGACCATAATGAAATGTATAATCTATGTGATATGAATATAAAAATTGAAATGAAAAATCCACTCATTGTTAAACTATGCTAGACCCTGCTGAAGAGATCATTAGTGAACTTCAAGATAGATCTGAAGGAATTAACCAAGATATTGAGGCACAGACAACCAAGATGGAAACGCACACCTAGCAAAATCGTGGGGGGCATCTGTCTATCAAAATGACACGGACAAGAATGTCTTACCAGTTTTATTTATGACAGACAAACCCTGGAAAAAAAAAAACAAATACCCATTAACATTAGAAATGGTGAAGTATGCGATACTCATACAGGTAAAAAATGCTAAGTCTGTGATATATACAATAAGGATTAATATCACCACATTGTTTGGGACCAAAGAAACCAGACACAAAAGAGAATGCATTGCATTATTCCATAAGAAAGTAAAGAAAGCAAAACGAATCCACAACAGTAGAGGTCAGTATGACGGGTTATCTAAGGGTGGGGTGTTACTGCCTGGGGTGAGAGAGGAGAGGCCTTCTGAGTGCCTGAAATGTTTCATACCTTGATCTGGGTGTAACCACAGGTGTATAAACGTAGAAGTTCTTCTAAATGCATGCCTAAGATCAGTGCATTTTATTCACTATTTATATACCTAAAACCCTCAAAAACGTTATGTTTAGAAAAGACAAAGGCAAATGAGCTAAGCATATTACATCAGAGGACAGAAAAAAAGCAGAGGGAGAAAAGAAAAGTAGACAAAAGAATATTAAAAAAAAATCAAACCAAAAATTACAGGAAAAAACAATAGAGGAGAGAGAATCAAAGGTTTTTTTAAAAGATGTTTCTTGTAGAAGGTGGATAAAAGCAACAGAGTTCTGGCAAGTTTGAACAAGAAAAAGAAGGATGGGATAAATCAATGTTAGGAATGAAAAATAGAGGGGCACCTGGGTGGCTCAGTCAGCTCAGGTCATGATCTCATAGTTTGTGGGTTCGAGCCCCGCGTCGGGCTCTGTGCTGACAAAGTTCAGAGCCTGGAGCCCGCTTTGGATTCCGTGTCTTCCCCTCTCTCTGCCCCTCCCCTGCTTGCGTGTGCTCTCTCCCTCTCTCTCTCTCTCTCTCTCTCTCTCTCAAAAATGAATAAATAAATAAACATTTTTTAAAAAGGAATGAAGAATGAGATATAACCAGAAATAGGTCAGGTATTTAAAAGATAATAATAATAATAGTGCTAATTAGTAACATATAGTGAATATCTGATGAACGTCAGGCTTGCTCTAAGTGCTTTAGATATTTATCACTTCATTTAATCTTTGTGGCAACTCCTCGAGGTAGGGATTTTATTACACCCATCTTCTCGTATATGTAGATTTATGCCAGTACTCTTTAATTTTTTTTTTCAACGTTTATTTATTTTTGGGACAGAGAGAGACAGAGCATGAACGGGGGAGGGGCAGAGAGAGAGGGAGACACAGAATCGGAAACAGGCTCCAGGCTCCGAGCCATCAGCCCAGAGCCCGACGCGGGGCTCGAACTCACGGACCGCGAGATCGTGACCTGGCTGAAGTCGGACGCTTAACCGACTGCGCCACCCAGGCGCCCCTGCCAGTACTCTTTAAAACAGAGACAAAATTAGTAAAATTTTAGAAAACCGTAAGTAGCAAAACTGTCTCTAGAAAGTTAAATAACCAATGAGTTGAGTAAGTAGTTAAAATTCATTTATCATACAACTAAGAAACAAGTCATTCCAATTTTAAGTGAACTCTTCCATATAATAGACAAAAATAGAAAACTCCCCCAATATGTTTTAAATTGGTAAATCCAGAACCAAACATACAGTGTGAGAAAGAAAACCTAAAGTCTAAATTCATTCATAAATACAGGTACAAAGATTCTAAACAAAACACAAGTAAGCTAAATCTACTAACGTATGAAAAGATAACTCAGCATACCCAAACTGACTTTATATCAGGAATGCGGGTTGGATTACCATGAGCAAATCCATTGATTAATGTAATACATCACATTAACAGGTTGAAGGTGAAAAAACATCATTTAAATAAATTCAGGAACTGCATATTACTTATGGGACTAATATTTCTAAAACCAAAGATAGATATTATCCTCACTTTATCAACAACTAAATCAATAATAATTAAAATAGCCAATTTTATTAACCACTTATTTTGTGCTTTTTAATTTGTAACTTTTTATTTGTTTCCTCATGACAATCCTAAAAGCTATGCACTATTATGATGGGTATTTTACAGCCCCATTTAATTTTGTACTCGACTTTCACAAGCTTGAGTTTGAAACAATATTGTTCTTGTACCTTCCCACCCTGGCAACAACGGAGAATAATTTGAATCAATTAAAGTAGTTTGCTTCAGTTTTACGTAATATAGAGTCACTAACAGTAAGGTTTTCTTCACTGGTGATAGATCCAATTTAAAACTGTTTCTAATTATGAAGAAAGTGAACATATATGTTTGTCATGTATGTGTGTGTCTTACACTTAGAAGATGGAGGTCTTTTGCTATTTTAGTTATACTTTAAGTATTTCTGCACAGCAGGCTGCTGATTTCTTTTTACAAAACAAAAAAGGAGACCCTTGAGTTATGCACAAATGCATGTATGAATTTCATCTCCCTGCACTTGTATCTTCCTATTATAATCTTTCAGTCCATAAAGTGAATGCTTTCAAATGCAGAATATAAAAGTATGTCACATAGATTATTACTTCAACAATGATATATTAATATGAATTACAAGGGATAAGTAATAAAACTAACATCCATAAAGCTTAGAGGATATAAGATCTTGAGGAATTTACCTAGGTTTGAAATTTAAGACTTTATTTTGAAGCAAAACCATAAGGACATTTCGTATCCATAAAAAGTAATACGAACCAAGAAACAATGACGATGCTGTATTTTTAGAAGCACAACTTAAATAGGTATTTCTGTGTTTGATAATGTCCCCATGTCATAGAGACACCTTGACATTTTAAAAAATTTTTTCAAGTGTTCTAGGGCTCACTTTTTTTTTTTATAAAAGCTAAACTGAAACCTTTCTGAAATTGTTTCCTTTGTGTGTGCACGTGTGTGCGTGTGTGTGTGCGTGCACATATATTTTCCAAAGTGGTGACTAATCTTAATGCATCTACTGTACTTTCTGTGCCTAGTGAATGCTTTAATGCTTTCCTTGCTCTTGGGATGTTACCAAGCTTTCAAAATCTCACTCAGGTGATGTGAAGAATTAAAAAAAAAAAAAAGTTATATATATCCTTTCATGTCTGTCCTCGTAATGTGAAACACAGAACATCACTTAGGATTTAAGGCCCCATAAAATAGAAAGCTTGCTTAACCCCTTGACTGCTCGGCGCATGCGACCTGCACCGCCCTGTGAGATTGGAATTTTATGGAAGTTGAAAGCTGAGGTGTTTGAAGGCCCCGTAGCATATATTCATTCCGTTACGGTCACCCGGCCGAAAGCACAGATTTTCTTCACTCTATTTTCTGCCTTTGAAACTGTTCGTGGAAATTCCAATTTTGAAAGTCAGAATGCCTGCAAAGAGATAAAACAAGTCAGTAAATTAGTAACAAGAAATACAAAGCATATATTTTGTTTCACGGAACAAAAATAAAACGGGATATATTTCCAAAGAAGTCAGAAATGTCAGAAACGGCATCATAGATCTTCCTGAAACTGTCATGAGCAGAGTATAACATTTAGAACTTTAAAAAGAACGGAAATCAGTATTATTGCATGCACAGTATTGTATAAGTCTAGCAATGCATCCTTTGCTAGGAAAGGACCCAGATAGGGATACACCAGGAATGTCAGCACTTTGGGACCATGTGGGATGTTCTAAGACGGAAGGGGAAACTGAAATTGGCTGACTGTTTAGGGGGAATCCTACGGGAGCACAAAGCTGGGGATATGACCAAGTCCTAAAGCTGGGACTTCCAGAACTGCCCCTCGAAATGCTTTGGCCTCCTCTCTGAACTAAACTTTGATTATACAAGGGTCTTCACGACATGAATTTGTTTTATTATTATTTAATATAGTATTTAAATTTAGAAAATCGTGACTCGACTCTACACAAACCGTAGTGCTAAGTGATCTTGGTTTTTTGTTGTTTGTTTGTTTGTTTGTTGTGATAAATAAGAAACAGTCATTACCCCAAAGGAATCGGGACATTCTGATCAGAGGGATATGAAAATTACTGAAGCAGTTATCAGGCAAGCAAAACTCAAACATAAAATGTAGTTATAGTTGCATTTGGATTATGCCCATTTATAGTTTCTGAAACACTCTGACATACATATATCGTTTTATTTGTGCCTCACAACAACCCTGCCCAGTAGATTCCACATCTGGGAAAACTGAAGCTCAGAGAGGTTGAGAGATCTTTCCAAGGTCACACTGTTTGTAAGCCGAAGAGCTGGGAGTAAATACCATTCATCTTTTTTCTTTTTTTTTTTTAATGTTTATTTATTTTTGAGAGAGAAGGAGAGAACAAGGGAGGGGCAGAGAGAGAGAGAGAGAGAGAGAGAGAGAGAATCTCAAGCAATCAGCATAGAATCTGACACGGGGCTCGAACCCACGAACCGTGAGATCATGACCTGAGCTGAAGTTGGATGCTTGACTGACTGAGCCACCCAGGTGCCCCCTAAATACCCTTCTTATTTCAAGTCCAGTTTCCATCCCTTCCACGGAGTGGTCAACATGTACTCATTATATATTTGACACTCTACTCTCCCTGCATCAAAGCCATGGAATGGTCAAGAGAGAAAGGGGGAGAGAGTGAGAGAAGGCAGGGAGAAAACAGTGAGGAGGGCGGGGGGATAGATGAGTAAAGACATGAGCGTAAGACAGAAAATGAGTTTCTCCCCATTATGCCCCATCCACCAAAGTCCCTAGGGCCCTCCAGTTCTGTAAGATTTCTTACTCTATTTAATTTCACGTTCATTTCTTCCTTGAAAAATGCTTCCCTGTTCCCCGGGATTTCAAAATTTCTAGGTGAAGCATTCTTTGTCTGAAGCTATTGTTTGTCTTAGACTAGCTGGAGGGGTGGGGGGTGGAGGAGTTGTCCATCTTATCACTATCTTTTTAAATTTTTTTTTTCAACGTTTATTTATTTTTTTGGGGGGGACAGAGAGAGACAGAGCATGAACGGGGGGAGGGGCAGAGAGAGAGGGAGACACAGAATCGGAAACAGGCTCCAGGCTCCGAGCCGTCAGCCCAGAGCCTGACACGGGGCTCGAACTCACGGACCGCGAGATCGTGACCTGGCTGAAGTCGGACGCTTAACCGACTGCGCCACCCAGGCGCCCCATCACTATCTTTTTAAACACAAACAAATTTTTTTTCTCCTCCAGAGCTTATGCACTACCCCGGAATCAAGTTGCTAAGGGGAAACATACACATTCCTCTAGGCATTTAAGAATCCATGTCCTTATTTTGAAATTATAAAGCCTCATAGTCTAAATTTCAGTGTTTTTAAAGGAAACAATCAAGGGTTAAAAGGTTTTCATAGTCACGGTTTGTTTATAAGATCAGAAGTTTTGATCACATAAAGTAATTGAGGGTGATGCAAATTGAGTAGTTTACTTTAATAAGCCTTTTATTTAATAAATCCATGACTAAAATTAGAAACTGCACAATATAAAATTAATTCTTGCAACGTTTTAAGATACTAATAAATAAACCACTGAAACTTTAATTCTTTAACAATTTAATGAAGGGAATACACATGCCCCAATTTTTATTAAGTAGGCAACAATGTGCTGTGAAAATTGGAATCGCTATTATAGAAAGTGAGTTAAATTCTGAGTCATGGATTCTCTTTCCGGAAAGTTTTTTACTTTAGGATGCCATGTAGCCCAGGTAGGACGCCATTTCCAAGGGATGCCTTTAGGTTAGGTGTGTGTTGCCATGACCTGAGGTTTGAAAGTCGTCTTTACGAATGACGTGTCACTGCCTGGAAAGCGTTTTCAGCTTATCTTGTAGAACAGAACAGAAGGGGAATTTCCTCAGATCCTGGATCACCTTTTAATAAGAAGTAGCTAACTTCTGATTGGAATCAATGTCTCCACCAGAGAGCTCAAGAAGCGTTTAATTAGCCTTCGTGGTTTTGCTTCATGACTTAAAAGAACAGATCTTTGAAAGTCACACGTGTCTCTCAGTTTGCGCCTGCATCAGCATTTACTGACTTCTAGATCACCACTCATCAACGCCACTTCCTATGCCATGCTGCAGTCAGTGCTCCTGAGAGGCCAATACTATTGGGAGAGCAGTGGAGGACTCTGGAGGACAGGCACATTCCCACAGAAGGTAGAGCGTATACAACCAGAAGCCTTTTTCAATGGTGTGCTCCCATAGATTGTCTTGCTTTGGCTACGGCTTACTATCTTTGGCAAATAGTCAACGCACATGCTCTTAAACGTGATAGCCGAGGTAAAACATATGGAGGCAAAGCCTTCTTCATTTGTCCTTTGCGAACAGAGCAGTAGAATTTCCCTCCCCAGATTTTGCTTTTGCTTTTGCTCAGCCAATATGCATAGCAAGTCATTGTTGGAACATCATGGACATTGTTCCACTAGATTGAAAATTGACCTGAAAAGGTACTTGAGATAATAATTTGCTGTCCCTCGTATGCAACACATGGAAAGGTTTACAACTAAAATTGCATTTTTCAGTTTTTTTCAGGAAATGTATCTGGACCTATCACAAATTCTCGACCAAGTGTGAACAATGGCGTTGCCAGACCAAGAATGGATATGTTCCTAAATGAGCAAATACATTTCTTAGAGCAAACTTGTCAACCAATAATAAGGGGGCCGGGGGGGGGGGGATAATCTAGGAAAGAAGCTCCCTGACGTGATTCTATAAATTGACCTGAAAATAAAACCATACAAATCAGAGGCACTTTATAAGAGAAAGTTAAGTTCTAACTACTATTATTTTTAATTTGCATAGCGAATTAAAAGAAATCTACCCTTCTTTTTTTTTTTTAATTTTTTTTAACGTTTATTTACTTTTGAGACAGAGAGAGACAGAGCATGAATGGGGGAGGGTCAGAGAGAGAGAGGGAGACACAGAATCTGAAACAGGCTCCAGGCTCTGAGCTATCAGCACAGAGCCCGAAGCGGGGCTCAAACTCACAGACCGCGAGATCATGACCTGAACCGAAGTCGGACGCTTAACCGACTGAGCCACCCAGGCGCCCCCCCTTTTTTTTAATTTTTTTTTAACATTTTATTTATTTTTGAGACAGAGAGAGACAGAGCATGATTGGGGGAGGGTCAGAGAGAGAGGGAGACACAGAATCTGAAACAGGCTCCAGGCTCTGAGCTGTCAGCACAGAGCCCAACGTGGGGCTTGAACTCACGGACCGTGAGATCGTGACCTGAGCCGAAGTCGGACGCCTAACCGACTGAGCCACCCAGGCGCCCCAGAAGTCTACCATTCTTAAGATTCTGCCAATGGAACCAATATCCTAAAGGTTCTGACCACACACCCAAAACAGACAAACACAAAAGAAAACGGTAAAAGTATCTGAGTGTTCATCCAGCAGATTTATTAAAAATAAAAATAACAATCTGAATACATGACTGCACTTTTCATCTTGCCGTATGTTTGACACCCTGTACTCGAACCCTTTGTTTCTGGCTTTATTTCATGTGCTTCATGCTCCTTTTCAAGGCACACACGTTTATTTTCTAGATCAAGGACTGGCAGAAGAGAATATACATGTACTTTCGCCTTTTAATGTTTGACTGACTATTAACGTTCTTGCGCTGAGACAATGTTACAAACCAGAGAAGTTTAAGCGCACCGGGTACAAATGCAGTTCTGCTGAGGTTGTGGCAGAGTAATACGGAACAAAGATCACCAGATCAGCCACACGCTGCATTCCAAGTGATTGTATTATGCTGTTCCAGAATATGTTATTGTGCTCTTAGGCTGTTAATAGTCGGCTACCGTTTCAGTGACAAAAAACAGCATGAAGGAAAAAAGAAAGCAGCTAATTAAAATGTCAATACCACTCTCTTTATGAATTTGTTACATATAATATAGTGGAGTACAGCCCACATATCAGACTCCACGTCCCAGGTATTTTGTCAATAGCTTTTGGAAAGCACAAGAAAGAATGCGGCATTGCAATGGTGATTCACTTCTGACTTGATTTACCCAATATTTTCATTGGCTTGATGAGATTCCCAAATCAAAACTGTCCAGAGAGAGTAATGGTATGCCTATTGCCCTACAGCCTTCAAATTGGGATCGTCGGATATCAAAGGGTATTGGCAAGTCCCTGCTGTTCTATATGGCTCGTATCTCCACTCTGCTCCTTCGAGGTGTCTAATTACCAGCTACACTTCTATCTCATTGCCTTTAGCTCCTCAATCAAGGATTTGTGCTGAAGGAACCCTGCTGTTGGTGCTAGAGTTAAAAAAAAAAATCATGAAACTCGTATTCATGTAATCAGCCTATAAACACGAGCCCTTCATCACCAAGGGAAAAAGGATGATCATCCACGCACACTACCAAGACTATCCTTATGTGGCTTCCTCCTATTATGTCTGATTTCGGCAGTTCTCTCATCAGGACAGACATACGGTAGAGAGGAGAGGAAAGAAAAAAATGGAAGTTCTTCAGGGTCAGGTGCATTTTCTATCAATTCTGCAAAGACAGGCCGATATCCCTGTTGTCGAGGACATTTTCAGTCTGTAAAAATATAAAAGAGACCCAAAAAGAGTGACCCTATAGACTTAAAGCCCTAAAGAAATTTTAATACAAGCAGAATTATATCGGTTGAATACTTAATTGGTTATTTGGGCCACTGCATTTTTAAAATAAGTGGGAGAGATTCATTCATTCAGCAATTGTCAGTAGGGTCCAATATGCCTGGCAATTTCTTAGGCACTGGAGGGAAAAGAGCAAGCAGGACATGATCTGTGCCTCCAGAAGTTTACAGAAGAGACAAATAAGAAACAATCCATTGAGAAACACAGGGGAAGAGTACAGCTGCTCTGGGATATATAGCTAGGAGAGACACAAATCAAGAGAATCCTAGTAGAACTGACATCTAACCTGTGTCCTGAAATGGTGAGTAAAACTTAGAAAGACAGGAGAAGAAGCACTTCTGGAATGGTGGAGTAAGGAACTCTGAAAATCCAGCCCTCCATTAAATCAACAGGAACACTCGTAAAAGTAGCCAAAACTCACTTTTTCACACCTTTGGAAATCAACCAAAAACTTGCAACAACCTGAAGAACACTATACAGGTAAAGCAGCTGGATGTTGGTGAGAGCAACAGGGGTTGTGGTGTTTTAACTGGCCATGCCCACATCCCTGTCCCCCAGCTCTGGGGCAGCCTTGAAAAACAACAGCCTCACAACCACTATGGCTGTGGTAACCTAGCAGCCACGGGGTAGGACAGAGTGGGTTCACAGCTTGGAGGCACTTTGTATAAACGTTTGTAGAAAATAATCTTCAGCAACTGTTTAACATCACAGCTGTCTGAGCCAGTGGGTCCAGTTGGAGCTAACAAGAAGCTGACCAAAACATTTAAGAGAAAAAGCCAGGCACCCAAAAAACAAAGAATCCGGTGAAGACATGGGCAAAAGACACGAACGGACACTTCTCCAAAGAAGACACCCAGATGGCCAGCCGACACATGAAGAGATGCTCCATATCATTCATCAGCAGGCAAATACAAGTCAAAACCACAATGAGATACCACCTGACACCTGTCAGAATGGCTAACATTAACAACTCAGGCGACAACAGATGTTGGCGAGGATGCAGAGAAAGAAGATCCCTTTTGCATTGTTGGTGGAAATGCAAGCTGGTGCAGCCACTCTGGAAAAATCAAAAAAACTAAAAATAGGACTACCCTACGACCCAGCAATTGCACTACTAGGCATTTATCCAAGGGATACAGGTGTGCTGTTTCGAAGGGGCACATGCACCCCCATGTTTATAGCAGCACTATCAACAATAGCCAAAGTACGGAAAGAGCCCAAATGTCCATCGATGGATGAATGGATAAAGAAACTTTGGTAGATAGATAGATGATAGATAGATAGATAGATAGATAGATAGATATAGAATGGAGTATTACTCGGCAATCAAAAAGAATGAAATCTTGCCATTTGCAACTACGTGGATGGAACTGGAGGGTATTATGCTAAGCGAAATTAGTCAGAGAAAGACAAAAATCAGATGACTTCACTCATATGAGGACTTTAAGCGACAAAACAGATGAGCATAAGGGAAGGAAGCAAAAATAATATAAAAACAGGGAGGGAGACAACACATGAAAGACTCTTAAATATAGAGAATAAACAGAGTGTTGCTGGGGGGGTGTTGGGAGGGGAGATGGGCTAAATGCGTAAGGGGCATTAAGGAATCTACTCCTGAAATCATTGTTGCACTATAAGCTGACTGACTTGGATGTAAATTAAAAAAGTAAATAAATAAATTAGTTAGAAAAATAACGGCAACAAGTTGACACACACGCACAGAAAAAAAAAGAAAGAAAAGAAAAAAACAACGAAATGTTCACAGGGGGCTTTTCAAACCACTAACATATTCCGAAAAATCTAGAAAACCAGGCATATATGCACCACTGTACATGGAGCCGGGAAATACCTCAGGATGTCCTGATGTCTCATCTCTAACTGACCATCCGGTCCGGCGAAAGCTAAGGGGAAGGTGTCAGCTACCTACAGGAGCATCGAAGGTGTGCCCCAACACGCACGGAGACTCCCTCTGCCGAGCCAGGAGATTTGCAGGTTCTGTTCATTAGCTGACCACCAGGCTAAGAAAGCAGAGACAGCAGTGGCTGCCAATAACCAAGAATTCAGATTAAAAAGAATTAGTCCGGGGAAGTCACTGAACAAGCAAACTAAACCAACTAAGCAAGCAAACAAAAGACCCCATGGAATGAAGGAGAGAGAGAAATCAGATTTTCAGACTTGCCAGATTACGTTATTTAAAATATCCTATTTTCAACAGAAAAATTACGAGTTGTCAGGGGCGCCTGGGTGGCTCAGTCGGTTAAGCGGCCGACTTCAGCTCAGGTCACGATCTCACGGTCTGTGAGTTCGAGCCCCACGTCGGGCTCTGGGCTGGTGGCTCAGAGCCTGGAGCCTGCTTCCGATTCTGTGTCTCCGTCTCTCTCTGCCCCTCCCCCGTTCATGCTCTGTGTCTCTCTGTCTCAAAAAAAAAAAAAAAAATTAAACTTCTGGAGTTGAAGATTCTAGTAACTGAAAAAGTTCATTAAAGATGTTCACAGATTTGAAGTGGCAAAAGAAAAAAGTAGCCAACTTGACTACATTTCAGTTGAAATTATACAGCTGGAAGAACATAAAGGAAAAAGAATGAAGAAACATGAAAAGAGCCTCAGAAAGCTGTGAGACGATATCAAATACGCCAACCCATTTATAATGGGAATCCCATCAGGAGAGGTAAAAGAAAAGAATATTTGAGGGGCACCTGGGTGGCTCAGTCAGTTAAGCGTCTGACTTTGGCTCCGGTTATGATCTCACAGTTCATGAGTTCGAGCCCTGCGTGGGGCTCTGTGCTGACAGCTCATAGCCTGGAGCCTGCTTCGGATTCTGTGTCTCCCTCTCTCTCTCTGCCTCCTTCCCCGCTCATACTCTGTCTCTCTCTCTTAAAAATAAATAAACATTAAAAAATATCTAATAAAAAAAAAGAAAAGAATATTTGAAGAAAGAACAACCAATAACTTCCCAAATTTGGGAAACATTAGTCTGGCCATTTAAAAATCTCAATATATTTTAAGTAGGAAAAACTCAAAGGCATCCATACTCTATATCTCCTAGTCAAGTTGTCACAAGACAAGAATCTTGAGAGCAGCAAGTAAACAAAAATCCTTTACATACAAAAGACTTCTCATCAGAATAATGGTGGCCAGAAGGCAGTGGGGATGAAAAATCTAAAGTGCTGACTGTTAACCATTTCAAAAAATGAAGGAGAAATTTACAACTTCCCGAGCAAACAAAAACTAAGAGAACTCATCACTGGCTGACCTGCACCACAGGAAATACTAAACAGAATGCTTCAAGCTAAAATGAATGAACAAACAAAAAACAAAACACTCGAATCTACACAAAGAAATGGAAATCACCAAAAGGTAACTACAGAGATGATTATAAAGACAGTAAACATGTCTTTTTGTTTGTAACTCTTTTCATCTACCTAATTCAAAAGACAATTGGATAAAGCAATAATCTATACAGTGTGTTAATGGGTACACAATGTACAAAGATGTAATTTGTATGAAAATAACACAAAGAAGTGGGGAAGGAACAGAAATATATGGCAACAAACTTTCCGTATGCTAGGGAAACAGAGCTTCTATGTATCCAAATTAAATTGTTTTAAATTAAGAGGTTAATTTTGATCTCTTGAATAACAACTTAGAAAACCACTCCAGACAATATAGTAAAAGACAGTATAGTGTGAAAAAATGAACTTAAAATGATACACAGGGAAATATCTGATTAACACAAAAAAAGTAATAATAAATGCCTATCTGTATATTTTCCAATCACACTGGAATGACATTAGAAATAAATACCAAAGTGAATTTTGGGAAATACACAAATAGATGGGAGTTAACCAACACGGCTATCTCTGAGGGGAGAACTGAAAACCCAGAAGGTTGATGACTCGAGAGCAGCGGACTGTCCCCAAGCTTTGAAACCTCATGGAGTTTGCCCAGCTGGATTTCTAAATTGCTGGAGACTGGTGACTTCCCTTTTCCTTCCGTTCTCTTCTTTATTGAACCACAATGTCTATAACTATTATCCCTTATCCCATGCCTGTCCCAGCATTGTATTTTGGAAGCAGACAAATTTTATTCTTGGGTTCCACGGTCCATAGATGGAGAGGAATTGTGTGCAGAGCGGATTTCACCCACGTCTCAACTACACTGAAGTTAGAGGATTTAGATTTAGACATTTTTAAATGGATGATATTTGGATGAGATTTTGGACTTGGGTTGATTATTTTATAATGGGTTGAGATTTTCAGGAACTCTGGGGTGGCATAAACGTATTTTGCATTTGGTATAGATGTGAATCTTTGGAGTGGTGTGGATGGGGAGACTGTTGGGCAAAATGATGACCCCAGAGAGTTTTCCATGACCTAATCCCCACAACCTGTGAAAAGGCACTTTGCAAATGTGATTCAGGGTGCAGTATGTGCTATATTTGCATTTCTTACTAAGCTGAGTTTCTGTATATTCAGTGTGGATAGTATACGTATGCCACCTTATAGGACTTGGAGAGTAATTTTGCTAATAATTGCAAATAAATTGAGGTCCCTAGTTGTTACGTATTGACTCATTTTTTAAAACAAATTTCTACAATTTATTTGAGGCTGAATTCTTTTTTTTTTTTTAATGTTTATTTATTTTTGAGACTGAGAGAGACAGAGCATGAACGGGGGAGGGGCAGAGAGAGAGGGAGACACAGAATCGGAAGCAGGCTCCAGGCTCTGAGCCATCAGCCCGAGCCTGACGCGGGGCTCGAACTCACGGACCGAGAGCTCGTGACCTGAGCTGAAGTCGGACGCTTAGCCGACTGAGCCACCCAGGCGCCCCATTTGAGGCTGAATTCTTGATCAGAAGCACAGCTAACAATAAACTGTTAGGTCTGAGGAAAGCTGGAGGATTACCCTTTTGGTGAACAAAGTATTCTACACAGAGTCAATCGTCAGAGGACTGTGGCTGAAAATTACAGTCATTTTTTAGTACTGCTGCCTGTGACTTTAAAAAATGGAAAGGTTTCTATCATATCTTTTTTAAAGTAGAGAAACAGATGTCTGTTGTTAGAAGGGTTATTCCTTGGTCCCCAGCAAGATAGAATTCTGGGTTGTGTAAATGAAATGAACACTGCTTAAGTATAAAGTCAAGAGAAGAGCTCTAGCAATCATGAATGGGATGTATGTCTTCAAAATTTCCCTTCCTCAAGCCATACTATCAAGAACTCTAAAGGGTCTGGGATTTTATCCTATTTCCAAGCTAAAAAGTCTCGTGAATGCTAGCAAGAAGACAAAAATCTCCTGGGTCACAAGCAAATGACTGTATTTTTCACAGCAAAGGTAGTAGCCAGAGGGTCAGCCTTTGTATCAGTTCCTACCACCTAATTCCCAGAAGGTGATGTGAAAAAGTCCGGTGGATGCCTGCACACACCATGGGCTGTATTACAGGAGAACCCGGGATTGCATTACAGAAAACCCAAATATTTTCTTTCCATTTTTTAAATGTTTATTTTCGAGGCACAGAGAGAGAGAGAGACAGAGCACAAGCGCGGGAGGGGCAGAGAGAGAGGGAGACACAGAATCCGAAGCAGCCTCCAGGCTCCGAGCTGTCAACACAGCCTGACATGGGGCTCGAACTCACGAAACGAGAGATCATGACCTGAGTGGACGTCGGATGCTTAACCGACTGAGCCACCCAAGCACAACCGCCCTCCCAAGTATTTTCTGATGGACACTAAGCATGATTGCACTTGATTGCAAGAGAAATACTCTATCTTCCAAGGTTGTAAACAGATCTGCCTGGCTCTAGACAGAGACACTGGCTGTATCTTCTGAGACTGTTCACTGCACAAACATCTTTGAAAAGCCATCGAGAACAGAAGTAGCCACTGCCTCCTCACATGCCGCTCTCATAGCATGCCGGCCACGAGACACCCACGGAGAATGATTTCCCAACACTGAGTAAGCGGAATTTTGTCTCTGAATTTACATTTATTGTTTTCACCTATCAACTATAGAAGTTTCCTGTAAAGTCTATCATTGTGTGGGTTATACTTACTTATAAAATAGTTGTAGCTCTAGTAAGTTCTGGCCTTCTCTGAGCCCTGCTTCAAACAGACCGTCATTGGCCTGGGTATCGTCGGGGCAGCAATGTGGGCGGTCACTGTGGCCAAAGGTGGCTCCTTCAGGGTCTACTTTAAATGTTCCCTCATATGGACATAAGGGTTAACTCTCAATTAAAATATTGTTTTATTCCCTCAGTTAGAACTTCAAGAGACTGCCATCTTCTCTGTGTCTCTGAGGTGGTCATACCGCATTATGAAGGTTTTACAAACGTATCCGTGTATGTCTGTCCTCCTTTGATGAAGACATCTTCCCCAGACGTGGGTAGTCAGGAAATGATGAGGTTCCCAGTGGATTAGCTTCCTGTGGCCTGCTGTAGCAAATTCCCACAGAACCGGCGACTTGAAACCACAGAAACGTATTCTCTCACTGTTCTCATTGTTGGGAGGAAGAAGTCCCAGCTCGTTTTCTCTGGACTGAAAACACGGTGTTGGCAGAGTCTTGTTCTCTCGGGCATCTCTAGGGGGAATCCCTTCTTGCCTCACCCAGCTTCTTGTGGCCGCTGGCCTTTCTTAGGTGATCACCACATCGTCATGCTGGGTCTGTCATCACTGAAGCTTAATAGAACCCCACCTAGTACGTCAGTTTAAAAGAACCCTCAATTTCTTATTCTATACATACTTACTGGCTCTCAAGTTTGAATCGAGCAATTGCATAATCACATATACCTCGATAGCGGAGTTGTCAATCAAAGACATGCGATTATGTCCGGGAATGGATTCCAACAATTAATGAATCAATTAATTGGAAAGGATGTATAATTATTTTTACACATAGTAACTTTTGACATGATATAAAATTTTTAAAAAAATTTTTTTCAATGTTTATTTTTGAGAGACAAAGAGAGGGTGTGAGCAGGAAAGGGGGCAAGGAGAGTGGGAGACGCAGAATCCAAAGGAGACACAGAATCGAAAGCAGGCTGCAGGCTCCGAGCTGTCAGCACAGACCCCGATGTGGGGCTCAAACCCACGAACCAGGAGATCATGACCTGAGCCGAAGTTGGACTCTTAACGGACTGGGCCACTCAGGCGCCCCAGCATGATACAAGATCTTAATGACCATGCCCCAACCTGAAATCCTAGTGAACAAAGAGCTTCAGGAAATACATCAGCAAGATATTGTAATGGCTAAACTGCACGTCAACATCAGTAGGAATAGTTGTGCAGTGGTTCTTGGAATTTTTTGACCATGAAAATCACTGAGGCAACAGAGTTTGTTAAAATACAGATTCCTGGGGCACCTGGGTGGCTCAGTCGGTTAAGCAGGTGACTTAGACTCAGGACATGATCTCCCGGTTCGTGAGTTCCAGTCCTGCATCAGGCTGTCGGCTGTCAGCACAGAGCCCACTTCAGATCCTTTGTCCTCCTCTCTCTTTGCCCCTCCCCTGCTGTCTCTCTCAAAAAGAAACAAACATTAAAAAAAAAAAAGTTTTAAAATACAGATCCCGAGGCCTCCCAGTAGATATTTGAATCCAGCAGGTAGGGTCAATACCTATGAAGCTGTATTTTAAAGGGCCTCACTTGGTTATTCTGAAGCAGTGGGTCTGACCATGGTTTGAAAATCGGCAATGAAGGGAGCGTGGATCCTAAGTGAGACTTCCCATTCGCTGGAGATGATCCATTCGGGAGCAAGTGCTCAGGCTGTCACAAGACGGGGATTGCCTGAGTTGGGATAATTTACAAAGCAAGCTCTTTCTCACAGTGCTACGACACCCTCGCTACAACTTGACTGCATTTCACATATAGTAGGAGCACAAGAAAAGCAAGAAGACCTCATTCTTGTATTCATCAGTCCTTCAGTGTCACTTTATATCGTCGGTAGTTTGGACCCTTGAAGCTATTGAGCAAGGTTAGATTCCCAGAGAAATTGAACAAAGCTACTCTCCGATGGTAGGGCTGGTTAGGTCAGAGCTTTATATAGCTCTGCTTAAGGACACAAGAGCCCCGGTAGCTAGTGAGAAAACTCTGACTACTTTGAGAAAGTTCCAGCTTCACCGGCTATGAACATCATTAAAAGCCACTCAAGCTTCTGATCGGGATTAACTACAATAAAACCGTGAGGTGCCTGGGGGATGGGGGGGGGGGTCAGCATCTCCCTCTCTGGGTTTACTCCAGCCCTATCCTGTGCTTGCATGGAGCCAGTAGGCGATACCGTTTGGGGGCAGAGGGGTTGAGATGTCCTTCAGATGACCTTAGGGGCACACTGCTTTGCCACTCTACCTCTGGGCCACACCAGTAAACAGAGCTCTCTCCTGTTGAAAATCCTTCAGCTATCTTTCCACTGAAATTGAAGTCTAAACTCCATCGGCACGGCAGGAAAAATGCTTTTCTCCCACCACTACTCCTCCTAACCCCCATCTAGAGCTCACAGATGCAATCTTCCTAACACGATACTAAAGTCTTTGGGAGCTTGGCCAACATCAACTTACCTTACAAACCAAGTCTCCCTTATCTCTCTGCAGGCTGAGCAGACTGTGCACGAAACATCTTCAGGAAGTGTCAGTCACTTCCTATGCAATGTGAACGGTGCTCCCTGAAGGTGGGCAGGGTGGCCCCTGGCCGCTCTTGCACCCTGACGTAGGAATCTCTCCTCAGGCGTCTCCAGCTCATTGTTCGTTACTTTCTCCCTCCGCTCATCACACTGTATTGTCGTCTTCACCTTACCGGTCCATCTTCCCTCTCAACTGTGAGCCCCTAGAGTTCAAGTACTGCATGCATGATGGTACCAGAGAGTAAGTATTCCATAGACATTTGATGGATGGGTGGACGAATGAACGGGAAGACGCGTGCATGAGGCAATCAATCAATCACCAGGCTTTTACACAAGGACTTCTTGTCTGCTGAGCACTGAGCCCTCAGGACCCCTGAAATTAGTCAAAATGTAGTACAAGGGAGCAATGATAAACCTGAAGGCTTATATCATCATGTACTATCAAGGCCCTGTATACTGAGCTAACTGTCTTCATTGGCAAGAAGAGTGGGGAAGCTGTCACCGGCCTCCATTCCTGCCAATAATTGGCAGAGTTGAGTTTCCAGCGATTGGCAAGGTCGAGAAGTGGATAAAGAAGCCTACTGTGTCCTTCAAGAGTCTGGCAGAAAGGGCGTGAGTGACAACCTCAAGTTCAAGAAAGAGCTAGTCTGGTGGTTAAGTCTTGTCTTCTTGGTGGCATTGATACCTAGGTCCGTCAGGCATATCACACTTCGGCTCTGTCACAGGTGCCTTGAAGCTGCTCAGTGGGAATCCCTAAGCAGGGTCTAAACCCTTGGACTCGCAGCGTCTCCCAGATTTGGGACCTGGATGGCTGTCAAGATGGCTCAGCAATCCTGAGCTGCTACTTGGCTAGTACCTAGCACATTATCAGTGCTTTGCTAAAGGCAGGCTGAAAACTTCACCTACGAGAATGCCCTGAAGGAAGCACCCTAGAAAGAGGCCCACTTTCCAAATAAAGGCTTGCAAATTGCCCTGCACAATTCCACCTTCTATGCCTTCTTTGGAAAGGTAGTAAGGTAGAGACAGCCTCTTCTTCGCCTCCGAGAACCTGTTACTGAAAAATGCTGTAAGACAATTTAGTTTCAAAAAAATTACGCCATCTTTCCGACCCTCTCTTTCTTCTACTTGACTTTCAAACATGAGCTGGAATGTGCTCTGAAGTATACTATGTGAGAATCTACGGCTTGAAAACAGCATAGAAATGCATAGTTCAAAGAAAAAGGAGCTAATTAATAAGCTGCCTTCTTTTCACTTTCTCTGCCTTTTCTTCCCACTGAGCAGCTCTAAATACTTGATGTGGAGCTGGGTTTTTATTTTTATTTTTTTTTTAAATTACAGCCTATGCATCATGCAGACCTCTCCCTGAGATATATTGGCCTGGCACATAAACAGCTTGTGTGCTCCAAGGGCAGTATATATTTTATTCTGGATGGAGCCCATGATAAGAAACTGAATTTAGAAAGCATTTTGTAGGAAACGAAAGTCAGCTACTGAATAAAATACAAAGAAGGGGCTTTAAAATGTGTTCTTATTCATTAGAATTTAATGCCTCAAAAGTTATTTTATGTCTAAAGTGAGAAAGACAAGAGTAAAAGAATAGGCTGCACGAAACGAAATCCCCTAAAGACATTTATATTTTTCTTCCAGAATAAAGTAAATTCTAAGAGATAAATAATTCCACATGAAGTAAGTGCACTGCATGTTCAAAGAATAAACACAACGTGTTCTGTTCTGGCTCCTTCCAACCCACAGCCGTGTGTGTTTAGCCTCCTCTTAGACATATAGCCCCGCAAAGTTTTATGTTGGGAAGGAAAATTGAACTTTAACTGATTGGAATTGCTGCTTTATTATACACTGTACCCTCTGGTCCCCTAACAAAGAATACAGAGCTACATAAATGTCTAAGTAAATGTTACCTGCCCAGACTTGAGCTCCAGAGATCAGTTTTCCACTTTGCCCAGCATCCTGGGTCCAGGATGAATTAATACATGAAGGTTAAGAGGAGGTGAATCAATAGAGTATAATCCATTATGAAAATATCTGCATGCTTCTTGTTTTTAAGGAAAAGGTGAGGAAGAGTAGGGGATGATCTCGACCAGGAAGTCTAGCACCTTGTTACGAAAACCAAGTCCGTGGAAGAACGACATCGGGCAGCACCTGAGAGATCGTTAGAAATGCGGGACCTCAGGTCCTACCTCTGATTCGGAGCAACTGATTCAAAATTCGGATTTAACAAGAGCCCCGGAGGAAGCTTGGACACGTTAGAATTTGAGAAGCACTGATCTAGGATTCCGTGTCTTCCCTGCAGGAGCTCAGAGACTCATTGGGATGGCAAGGGGCAGGATATGTAAGGATCAAGGTAGAGCCTGATGCAAAACTATATGTACACAACCTTGAATGGGTAGTAGAGACTACACGTTTTTGAGATTCAGAGGAAAGAGCGATCACAGTCAAGGACAAGGTGTCGCCAACGCCTACAGAGGTGAGCCTTCCTGTGGAAGCTTAAAACGGGAACATTTGGCAGGCCAGAGGTAAATAGGAGAGAACATTGCCAGAGAAAAGAGAGCTGGCTTTATGTGCAGTGTGCAACAGTAGCAAAGGCACAGAAGGCAGCAGTGAGCCCTGTCTGGGGAGCTGTGAGTTTGACCTAAAGAAGGCATGCCCTCATCCGTTACCATTTCAGGGTGCCTATAATGTTTTGTTGTTAATTTTCTTTTTTTTTTTAAATGTTTATTCAGTTTTTGAGAGACAGAGAGAGACAGAGCGTTAGCGGGGGAGGGGCAGAGAGACAGAGGGAGACACAGAATCCGAAGCAGTTTCCAGACTGTGGGCTGTCAGCACAAAGCCCAACATGGGGCTCGAACTCACAAACCACGAGATCATGACCTGAGCCGAGGTCGGACGCTTCACCGACTGGGCCACCCGGGCGCCCCTATAATGTTTTGAATGTCTGAGCCTCCACCGAGCTTTTCCTCAATACACGTAGACTCTTGTAAAGGACTAATGAGTTAGAGACTGAGTAGCACTCCCCCAAAACTCATGTTGATGCTCTAAACCCCAGGGTGACCATATGGAGCCACGGGGCCCTGAAAGAGGTAATTAAGGCTAAATGGGGACAGAAGGGTGGGGACCTACTCCAATACGACTGGTCTGTTTACAAGTAGAGGCAGAGACAACAGGGACGTGTGTGCACAGAGAAGACACCATGTGAGCACACAGTGAGGAAGCAGCCATCTGCAAACCAAGCAGAGAGGACTCAGAAGAAACCACCCAGCCGTGCCAACACCTCGACCTGGAACGTCCAGCCTCCAGAATCATGAGGTGATACATTTCTGTTCTTTAAGCAGGTAGTATTCGGTTGTGGTAGGCGTACCCAACTAATACAGTGAACTAAAGGTTGGAAGGCAAGGTTGCTGCATAAATAAAGTTTGAACTCGAGCCTTTAGTTCACAACTAATGTTTTGAGAGAATAACCTAAGCAGGATGGACTGAGATTAGATTGGAAATAGGCAATGGGAAAAAAAAAAAAAAAAACTACCATCTAGTATTTAGGCATCACTAAACCAGAAAGGTAGGAAAGGAATAAAGGCAGTGATGCAGAAAAAGAAAGCTTAGAATTACTCGATTTTAGAGAAAAATGGAATGTTACCTTGGATACCACTGAGGTCAACCTCTTCATTTCACTGGTGGAGAAACTGTGGTCCAGGAAGATAAATAGCAAGACAGACGCCAGGGGCTTGTGACTTGTGAAGCTACGCAGGGCCCCGTGCTTAGAAGTCCCCCACATTTGGTTTAATGCTCTGCTGTTGCCACCTTAAAATTCTTCATTTATTTATTATTTTTGAGAGAGCGAGAGAGAGCAGAGCGTGAGCAGGGGAAACACAGTATCTGAAGCAGGCTCCAGGCTCCAAGCCATCAGCACAGAGCCCGATGCAGGGCTCGAACTCACGAACTGCGAGACCATGACCTGAGCTGAAGTCAGAGGCCTAACTGACGGAGCCACCCCAGACGCCCCAGCCACCTTTAAAATTCTTAAGAACTTTGGAACAAGGGGCCCTGCATTTTCATTCTGCACTGGATCCCAGCAATTACCTCGCTGTTTCTGATTACTGGTCTGGTCACAGTCATAGGCAAAGTCTTCGTTATTAGAACTCTACCCAGAGAGCCAGACATCTAGTCCATTTTTTGTGTCTTCTCCTGTGGCTTCAGAGGCTGCTTGACCAAAGGGAAAAAGTGGCAGGGAGGAACCAAAAATAACTACCGCATTAAGCCTGAGAGGCTGAAGGAATTATCAGCAACAATATCACAAATATGTTCACCCGGAGAGACTCATTTGGAAGGAAGGGTAATAAATTCTGTGGAGGGTTTGGGAGGTTGTCGTGTTTGATTTTATTTTGCTCTGCCTTGGGTTTTGTTTGCTTGTTTGTTTTGGTTTGTTTGCTTTCTGTTTGTTTTTATTTTTATTTTGCTTTTTGGACTGAAAACAGGCCCTCCAGGTAATATAACTCAACATAAAGAAGCAAATTCAGGATGAAGGTCAGGGGATATTATAAAAGTATATATAATAATTTATAATTCATACCCAGAATGGTTGGTGAATTCCTTAACAAAACGAAAACCTGGAAATGTGGGAAATCGTTAAGGTAAAGAATTTGAAAGAAGAGGGAGAAAAGGCCAAGGTGCTAGAATTAAGAAATTCATAGTATAAGTGGCCACCTATAGGGCTCCGACTAGGAAGAGGAAAAAGAAAATACACAGACTAAGAGGGAAATCGATGTAAAGCAACGTGGAATTCAAAGGTGAAGAATAAGAAGTAGTCAGTAGTTGCCAATGGCAAAGAAAAAAAGGAATGAGAAAAATATCAGAATTAGGCATTTAGGCAGTTGGCAATTGGAGGTTGTTGGTAAACTTGGCTGCATATTCAATATTATCAGAAAGTTTTTAAAAAGGGAAACCCGGATGGCTCAGTCGGTTAAGCAACGGACTCTTGACTTCGGCTCAGGTCATGATCTCAAAGTTCATGACACTGAGCCCCACCACAGGCTCTGTGCTGTGTGGGCCTTCTTGGGGTTCTCTCTCTCTCTCTCTCTCTCTTTCCTTTTCTCTCTCTCTCTCTCCACCCCTCACCCTCACCCTCTCTAAATAAATAAATACATAAACATTAACAAAAGAAAGCTTTGGAAAACAGAAAGTTTAGACTAAATTGTATTGACTTGTATTTGATTAAAGTCGAAATCTGATGGTTCAGAAAAAGCTAAGACAGCTTATTTGGGCTGGAATAATCAGAAGAGTCAATCATTTTTTTTTTTTCTAGATGGGGGCCAGTGTATATGGGGAGGAAGAGAAGAAATGGGCAGTGACAAAAGAGAGTAAAACCACTGGGGAGGAAATGCGCTTGCCAGGGCATGAGAGCGCAGAAGAGAGGGAACGCCGGTCCCAGAGTCACAGCACGGTGGCTGGCTCTGGAAAGTAGAAATATTTGTTCTTTCCCTGTGAAAAAAATAGAGACAGGAGCAAAGAGCAGATGTATAAAAGGAGTCATTTTGAAGGACAACGGAGAAGTTTATGGCTCAAAGTCTTCATCTGAGCAAAACAGAAATGAAAGCCACTGGCTGAAGTGTTTGGTTGTAATCTACAATCTAATAGTTTTCTACAAATATCGAGGGCTGGATGGGCAGTCTATCAGAGACATGTTATGAAAATGGAATTCTTAATCACCCCGCATAAACCCCTTTCCTAGAAACAATGTTATGCTGCATACTTGCCAGGGGAGCATAAACAAACTGCTTATTCAGCAGTATGAAATATAGCATCTTTTGAATATTTCATGGCAAGGCTTCAGGTATAAAATTTCAGGAGTTGAAATCTGTAGAGTAATAAGACACTGAAAAAAAAAAAGAAAAGAAAAGAAAATTATCAGCAAAAAATATTGTAGAGAGAGGCCAAAACTACTCAACTGACCAAATTATGGAAAGAGAAGAGAATCGTTTATTATGAGCCCTTGGAGTTAGAGGCTCCCAGGGTTGACGCACGTGTGCACATGGGGTCTCTCTCTCTCTCTCTCTCACACACACACACACACACCCCTTGACATTTCTACTTCTACATAAGGTATCTAATACAGTGTTTTAAGGAACTGTGTTTAAGTGTTCTAATACTGTGTTTTAAGGAACACAGATAATCTAGTGTAATTCAGGTCACTCACTTACCATTCTCATTGGATACTATGAGTTAAATATATCCTATTAGAGATGGACTTTAGGTAAAGAAGTTAGAAGTGTTTTCTTAAGAATTTCTGGTCCATTTATTTACCATCTACAATACTCTTTGATGTGAAAAAAAAAAAAAAGAAGCATCTGCCTGACAACTTTCTCTAACCTCAACCTAAAACAGCTAAAATTTCATGATGTCACGGTATCTCAGAGCATCAAGCCCAGAGGAAAACCTGTCATCAGAATCTGAGAGGAATGTCCAATGGCAGCAAGGTCAACGGGGCTGGATTAGGAAAATCATTCAGTGACCTACCTTCACCACAAGAAAGGAAGCAGCCCACAAAGGAAGAACAAAATACAGTCTGTCCCCTGTGCTGTGCTGTTGACGACTCAAATCCCCATGGCTGGGTTTGTGTGTTAGTCACGTGCTGTCCTCTAGGGGCAGCTGTAAGTTGTCTCAGTTCTCACCCACACCCCCCACCGAGTTCTGGCTCTACAACTGCCCACTTCACTCCAAGAAAGGTAGGTGTGCTGGTGTCACTAGGATTTCAGACAAACAGGGTGGGAGGCCCCGGGGCTTTTTAACGGAAGCAATGTAGAGTTTGAACCTGCTTGCCTAAGCAGATCTTTGAGTTCTTTCTCTTCTTGCTAAATCGGTTCACACATTTTCTCTCCTCTCTCCCAAGCTTCTAATATATTAAGGATCTTCTGGAAAGTTCCTGGGTGGAAGTTCAAGGGAGAGAGGGCAAGGAGCAGGGTGTTTAATTTGGTTTCTACTTGTAGTGCTTTACCACAAGGCAAGATATACACCTCAGCGATACGCTTAATATTTCTAAGAAAGCTGTGAAATTCACTCCTCACTTCCCACACAGCCTTTCCGTGAATCCTCTAAATTCCTATTAGGTTTAATTATTTAAATGTTATATACCATAGATTTGATCATTAATTTTGAAAGCACATAAACTGAAGCTCTTAAACGAATAATAATACATGTTCATGAGATTATAAAACATATATAAGCGAATTTTTAGGACATACATTTTCTCATTTGAAAAGAATATCACATGAAACTCTATACCTTAACTGTCTTGTTCTTTCTTTTTCTGATATTAAACCTGACAAAGATATTATTGGGCTCTAGTCAAAGAGAATGGGTAGAAAGAGAATGTCACTGCCTCTACAGCCGCAAACTCAGGAAATTGTGGGAAGTAATGGTATGGTTGAGCAAAACAGTACAATGCATTTCTAACGCTGTATCAAATTCTTTATCTTCCTCTCTCCTTCTTTCCAATTAAAAAAAGAAGAAGAAGAAGGAAGAAGTTGCTCCACTTAAGATAGAGGTCTGTAGAAAACATGATCTTCTACAATATAGGCAGATGGAACATGAATAAAGATATTTTATTTCGTTTAAACATGGAAGTTCATTAGTATATATTTGACTGTGTTCTCAATCAATGGTATCACAAATGAGGCTCAGGAATGTCATTCCAACTGCATAATTAAAAAAAATATTCTGGTATTGTGGCTAAACATCTTCCACAGATTAACCCCACTCCTAAGGATCTAGCAAGGCTGGAGGTGGTCTCGGGGGAATACAGGGAAGTTTAAAGACCATGGACATGAATTCCAGGCAGAGCTGGGTTTGAGGTTCAGTTGTGCCACTTACAAGCTGTGTGATGTTGGAGAAGTGAAATATCTTCCCCAATCTTCTCATGCATCTGACCCTTCTGATATGTTGAATGAAGGTAATATCAGTGTTTTTCTCATCGTATGAGTATGAAAATTAAATAGAACAATGAATGCGCAGCCAGTACCTGGCACAGAGTGGGTTCTTGGTTAGTGTGGACCATGACCTGTTGACCCCTCTTTAGAAGCATTCATGATACAGACTCATTCAGAAATCTCAGGGCAGACAGTAGCCTTACTTACCAGGATGTCCATGGCACTGAATATTTGTGCAGTTTTCATGAAACTATTATTATTTCTGGGCAAATACTCCATCATGATCCACAAGTATCAATAAAAAGGGCACCTCTAAATCAACTGTATAAAGCCGCCTCATAGGCTTTGGTACTTTTACTGAGACCTCCTTCCCACCCAAACGTAAACATCTATATCCTTCAGCTACTCCCAGAAACAAGATGGTAAGTGGGGGTGATGGAGAGGAGTTAATGATGAGTTACTGTTTCTTGAGATACATAGACCCCAAAGTATATGGATTGGCTAAGTGGCAGGGGAATATGGAGCCAGAAAGAGCCCTGTGAGAAGAATATGCAGGATGGTGGCTTTCACATGGATTTATTCAGCTCAGAAGAGTCTAGAGAAATGCTGAGCTGTGGAAGGACACAACTGAGGCACGGGAACAAAACACCGTAAAGAGAGAAAAGATCATGATGAAAAGGAGGATGAAGTGAGACATTTCAGTGAAACTAATGTGGGGGAACCACACAGTCAACCCCCCAAACTCAATGTCATAAGATGCAGAGCTGTGTTATTACAAGGGGGTCAAGATGCACAATCCAAATCGATTCTGCTCTTGGGTGCTATTCAGTACTCCCTGAAGAGGGCTATCCACTCCGCTTAGACATCGACAGGGACAATTCTGGATCCTGTAGCTGGCTGATTGCCAAGACGGTGGCAGCAATTCCAGGAGCCTCCTGGGCGGGTGATCTGTCCAATCCAGCAAAATGAAGCTGAGATAATCCTGAAAACAGAGAACCATCTCTCTTCCTCCGTGCTGCCCAAGCAGCCTCAAATTTTTCTGTTGGGCTTGCTTTCCTGTCATCCCAAGAAGGTAAGAACTTCTATTCCTGCCTGAAAATTTGGCTATACAGAGGGAAAGTCAGTTGTTAGACAAAAATTAGCATTTCATGGAGCAAAATTGCTGTGGGGTCTATAGTGTTTATATTCAAATTAGAAATAGTAAATAGGAAGAACAATCTACAGAAAACTGAATTCATGATATCGAATAAGTTCTAAAACTCCAAGATTTGAAATGGAGGAAAAGAACAAAGAGATAGGCCCAAGGAGAGAAAAATTATCAGACAAAATGGCATAGGTTCAAAAGTAAGTTCGAACTATAGTTGTTCCTGAGGAATACAAAACAGAACAGAAGAGAAAGTCAAAGATATATCTCACATAATTATTTTATTAACCCAATAAACAATTAGCATACGGATTGAAAGAATTTGCCATGCTTAAGACAGGATCAAAGAATCCCAGTCTTGAAGGCAGACTGGAAAAACTTTTTTGTTAAAAGGATGAGGTGGAAACATATCCTACTGATATTCAGCCAACAAGTAAAATTTAGAAAGGCTATATGTTATGCATGGATTATCTAAAATTAGGCATTTTTCAACCATTTCTACATTACTATATATTTTTTTAAGTTTACTTATTCTTAGAGAGAAAGAGAGAGCCTGCGAGCAAGAGTGAGTGCGGTGCAGAGAGAGAGAGAGGGAGAGAGAGAGAGTCCCAAGCAGGCTCTACAATGTCAGCACATAGCCCGATTCAGGGCTTGAACTCATGAACTGCAAGATCATGACCTGAACCGAAATCAAGAGTCAGATGCTTAACCAACTGAGCCACCCAGGTGCCCCTACAATACTATATTTTAGGAAAAAAATGGAAGAATTCTAGAATTTTGAAAGAAAAATGTGAAAATTCAAGAATGTTGTGCCCAGTCAAGGTTTTTTGTTTTGTGTGTGTGTTCATATGTGAAAGCAATAGAAATTCATTTCAGATATGCATGGCTCATAAAACATGCCATTCATTTATCCCTCTAAAAAAAATACTTAAAAATGTTTTCCATCTGACCAATATTCAATGTACAACAGAGGGAAAGTTGTGCTATATAAAGACTGTTGGAAAGAAGTTGGTAACCAGTTAAATATAGATTGATGTCTAGGAAATTGTAGCAAATTAGGTTATAAAATTGAATTCACACGACAATAATTATACTTGAGGATAAATGACTTAGTAAAAATATACATTTGTAAAGCTGGGCTTATATATGAAGTAAAAAATGCAAAAATTTGAGAGATGGAGTCTATAGGAGCTTCTGAACGTGTGCAAAATTCCTATGCAGGAAAGGGACTCCAAAGACATCCATTTATTCCCGAATTTTGTAGAGAAAAATATTAGGAGGTAAATAAAGTAAGAAGGTCGTTCCCACTAGAATTAAAAACTGAAAAGGGTAAAAGCATAAAAATAAAAGGCCATACATCAAAATACAGAAAACAAAGCTAACATTAGGAGGCATAAAAAACAGAAAGCGGAACACAAAATGACAGATGACTTAAAATACGAGTGTTGATATGATAAATGATTTAAGCTCCCCATTAAGTAGCAAAGACTTCGATTAGGCTATAAAACAGAATCCAACAATATTTTCTGTATGAGGGAAACTCTAAAAGTAGGAAAACACATCGGATTAAAACTACGATTGTGTAAATATTTGTAAGAGAAATGCAAATATGAGATAAGAGGGCTCGACATTTTTGTTTTCAGACTAAATGAAATTCAAAGTTTAAAAAATGACAGGTGTGTAAAAGATAATCTCATATTGACAAATATGAAATATATAATGAAGAGATGATACTAAATATATAGGTACCGTATACCATTTAATCAGGCTATTTGTTTTTTGGGTTTTTTTTAAGATTTTATTTTTAGGTAATCTCTACACCCAGTGCCGGAACTCACAACCCTGAGATCAAGAGTCACGTGCATTACTGACTGAGCCAGTCAGGCTCTCCTCCTCAAGCTATTTGAATCAAATTTTTAGAAATATAGATTATACAAATATAATTTAAATTCACTGATTATATAATAAAATATTAAATTATTTTTAATACACACAAATATAAATTACATAATGCACCACAGAGGACCAGAGAGAAGCTACATAAACTTCTGAAACAGTACAATGAATTAAAATATTACCTTTCCTCTTGAAAAATATCTTTATATACTATAGGCACATATAGATAGATTAGATAGAAAAAATAGATGATAGATTTTTAAAAGCCACAAATCTGGGGATATCCACAGTTCACAGCTTATTTTCTAGTTAGAACATAGTATAGTTAGCCACATTTAATGAATAAAGTTATTTTATTTATTTATTTATTTATTTATTTATTTAGAGAGCGCATGCACAAGCTGGGGAGAGAGCCAGAGGGAAAGGGAAACAGAGAATCTTAAGCAGCCTGCACCACACTCAATGTGGAGCCCAACACAAATCTTGGTTGCACAGCCCCGGGACCACTACCTGGGCCAAAATCAAGAATCAAATGCTCAACTGACTAAGCCATCCAGGTGCCCCTAAATGAAATGATTTAAAAAAAAAAAAAAAGAGAGATCATAAGGGCTCCCGAGTGGCTCAGTTGGTTAAGTGTCCAACTTCAGCTCAGGTCATGATCTCGCAGTTCGTGTGTTCGAGCCCCGTGTCGGGCTCTGTGCTGATAGTTCAGAGCCTGGAGCCTGCTTCAGATTCTATCTCCCTCTCTCTCTCTGCCCCTCCTCACTTGTGTTCTCTCTCTGTCTCTGTCTCTGTCTCTCTCTCTCTCTCTCTCAAAGATGAAAGATGAATAAACATTAAAAAAAATTTTTAAAGGGATCATAAAAAAAGAGTGATCATCTTCAAATGACTTTAGATCAAACTAACACAAATATATACTTCTCAGAATCTTAACATGGTAAAAAATACTATTTTAACCAACAGCCAACATTATATGTAATGGTGGGAAGTCTAGACACATTCCCACTAAACTGAGAAGAAAGACAAAGACATATTCTAGCATTATGCTTATGTCTCATGTCTGTAGACAACGCAATTGCACATAGCATAGAAATAAGAGATATCCCACCAGAAAAAGTACATAAATCTAGAATATAAAGCATATATCGATTATTTATTTTATACATGTAAATATATATATTTGGCTTAGAAAACACCCAAGAATCAAATGAAAACATATAACCAACATAAAATGAAAGCCGGGCAGCAGAGAACAAAATAAATATGCTTAAAAAAATCAATAATTGTCCTATATGTTAGCATGTTAACATGTTAGAAAATGTAATGTTGAAATAGAGCCCACTTGTTACAGTAAATAAACAGTAAGCATATACTGCAATGAGGTGTGTCCACATTACTGATAGACATAAGAAAATGTACAAATAAATGGGGGAAATGATCCGTATCCTTTTATTGGATTGCTGAATGTTTTAAATCCATTCAAATATACTCGTAGAAATTATGCACTTCTAATTAACATCTTCATGGCATATTGAGGGACGGTCTGTAGTCCCAATGTTCCCCTAAAAAATTTGAATGTCCGGAAGAACTGAAGAAAGAAAGAAAAACAGGGAATAATAAGGTGGAGTGTGCTTCAACATGTATTAAAAAGTATATAATATAAAGACGTGATAATCAAAACAGGATAAGAATAGACAGAGTAATGTATTGATGCTTGAACAAACAAATGGAAATGATAATACAACCCAGAAAGACGATATCAATAAATTATTCTGGAACAACTGATTAACTGAAAATCACAGTACATGAACTCAGCCAAAATAAACCTCAGAATGTTTATTTGTACTAAAAACCTAGAAGACATTATAGGAACGCAGCTATCTGATCTTGCTCAAAAGAAAAGAGGATAGATAACACAGGGAGAAAAATCAGTAGATTTTGCTATGGACAATTTAAAACTTTTGTATCTCAAAACATAACACCAAGAGTCTGCTTCCGGAAGGCACTCTTGTGGCTTGTCTGCTTTGGAGTTTTGCATAAATGGAATGACGCACGCATCATACGCTCCCCCATGCGAGGCCTCTTGCGTTCAGCGTTCTATCTGTGAGATCATCCGTGGTGCCGTGGCCGGTTGCAGTCACTTAAGCTTATTGCTGTGTCATATCCCCTGGTGACTGGAAGGAGGTACAGGGGGAGCATCCGGAGAGCTGATAATGAACTGTCTGTCTACCCAGTGCTGACAGAGATGTGTTCGGTTTGTAGAATTATAACCTGCTGCACACTTACAACTTGCTCCCTTTCTTGTGTATATAGTATTCTTCAATAAAAAGATACAAAAGGAATCTTTAAAGATGACTCTTTGAAACAAGTTGAGCTGTGATAAAGTAAACAACTGGAAGTCAGAAATGAATGAGAAAAATTCCCTCAGAACCCAGAGATGCCCTAAGGAATCTGCCAATTCCTGGTGGCCTAGAGCCGGGGTTTTAAAAGGTCGCATTAGCAAGGGGGAAAAGAATAAGCCTGGGGCCAGAGTATGGAGTGAGGTCTGGATCAGAAACTATATAAATCCAGCACCCTGAAAAGTGATCTACCTTCAATGGATGAAGTAGGAAAAAAAACCAGTCCTGCAAGTAAGCTTGCCGATTTCACCCTTAGCTCAGGATAAAGGCAAAGAGAGGGACACTGTCTCCTAAGAATTCCGAACTATGAGCTGTGTTTAAGACTAGAATTCACACAACTTGGGGCCAGAAAAATCCAAATCAAAAAACTGATTTTAGAGTACTCTCAAAGCACTGGACGGAGCAAAAGTAAATAAATCATTTCTAGTGCAACACTTGTTAGAATTTAGTGTTCAGAAAATTCTACAGGTAAGGTCCCAAAGACCATAATCTCACAACAAGAAGATGAATAAATGACGAAACACGTCACCATGATTAAAAATCTGCAGAAAAGCATCCTACAGGAGCCACACGGATAAAAGATACTGGAATTATCAGAAACATAACACAAGTAGCTTAACATGTCTAAACAAATAAAAAAGAGACTTGACAGACAGTTAAGGAAGAAGGGGCTCGATCAAACTTGACCAGGAAGATATTATAAAGAAACAAATAGAACATCCGGTCATAAAATTATTACTGAAATCAGAAAACCAACGAATGAAGTAAATAGCACATTAGACTCAGCTGATGAAAGAATTGATGAGCTGGAAGAGGGAGAAATATCTAGAATGCGCCACAGAGTCAAAGTGTCAGAAAACATAAAAGAAAGAGCTTAGGGACTATGGAGAGATTAAGGAAGTCAAAAACACTTTGTTCTTTCCCAGAGGGAAAAATAATAAAAATTCAAAATTCAACAATGCATGTGGTCAAGAATATTCTGGCATGGGTCAAAGACATCTGTGAAATTCAGAAACAAAATGAGTAACGAAAAGCCACCCCTAGAAATATTTTCATGAAAACCACAGAACTCCAAACACAAAGGGGAAAATATTAAACCATTACTCACGTCAAAAGAATTAAGATTACAATTACCTTGAGATACTATTTCTTACCATCAGGTTAGCAAAACTCAAATGTTTGAAGAAGCATTCTGTTGGGGAAGCTGTGGAGAGACAGACCTTCTTGTATGTTGCTGGTAAGATGCAAAATAATGTAAACCCTCTGGAGGGAATTGGGCCATACCAGAGAAAATTATAAATGCACGTTCTTTCATCTAGCCATGCAACGGTAAGAGACAGTCCTCAAAGATATACTTGCAAAATATTAAAAGGTTTTACACAAAGCTATTCATTAAAAAACTAATTTACAGGGGTGCCTGGGTGACTCAGTTGTGTGCATGTCCAACTCCTGATTTTGGCTCAGGCCATGAGCCCAGGATTGTGAGATCAAGCCCTTGGTAGGTCTCCGTGCTGAGTGTGGAGCCTGCTTGAGATTCTCTCTCTCCCTTTTTCTCCCTCTGTCTCTTTCCCTTGCTTGCATGCTCTCTCTCTCTCTAAAAATAACTTTAAAAATTAATAGACAGCAAAGAATTCAAATACCCATCCATAGGAGACTAGTTAAATAAATTATGATACACACACACAGTGGGATGTTGTATAGCTGCTTAAAAGAAAAAGGAACATCTCTATGTGCTCCTATAGAATGGTCTCCAGGTTTTGTTAAGAAAAAAGAGCAAGGTGTGGAAAAGTGAGTATAGTATGTTATCATTTAGCTAAGCATATGAGGAATTTTTAAAAATAGAAAGATAAACTGAAAGGTGTATATGCGGACCGAAGAAGGACATAGATTTCTCCAAATATTCCTTGTTTTGGAGATTGCACTTGGACCCATGTGTATGTCTTAAACAATAATAAAATCATAATTACATTTAAAAGTAATTCCAAAAAATTGAAAATGTGATGTGTAGATAGCATCACCTACGAACGAAAAAGTCCCCAAATAGCCTAGATAATGGAATTAACAAGAAACTTTGGTAAAGAGATTTATAGTGGCAACAAAATAAAATAAGCCACCTAGGAATAAACCTGACCAAGCGATGCATAAAATAGGAAACTTAAACAAAAATGAGTGGAGATTAAATACATTGTTCGCGGATAGAAAGAGTCACAGTCCATTTTTCCCGAATTGACTTAAAAGCTCAGCAATTCAAATAAAATTCCTAGAGGTTCGGGTGTTTTGCTTTTTGTTTTTTGGATTTTTTTTTAATCTGACGGGATGTTTTATAAATCATCTTTACTTTCAAAGGTAAAAAAGGCAAGAAAATGCAAGATGTCCTACCAAATAGCGAGACTGGTTAACCATGTGGAATTGGAGGAAGTGTGGACAAATTGACAGAGGAATCAGAACACGGTGCCCAGAAGTAGATGTTACATATATACATATAGAAATCCAAACTATGCTGGACAATATGGCAGAAATTTCAATCGTCAGAGAGGCTACTCGGTCAATTATGTTGGTGTAAACGTTCATCACGTGGACATTTTTTAAATGGATCCCTTCTTCAAACCACACCCAAAAATAAGTTTTAGGTGGGCTAAAGACTTAACTGTGAAGACCAAAAGTATAATATTTTCAGAAGATGATATAGGAATAAAATAGTGACACTCCTGGAATAAAGAAGATTTTTAAGCCAAACACAACCGGCATGAACCATAACTGTACCAAGCAAAGACAGAGAGATTCAGCTATATTAAAATTAAGATTTTCTGTTCAGAAAGGCACATAAAGACAAAAAAGACACATAGAAAAAGTAAAAAGCCTTAAACGGAAGAAGATATTTACAAAACATTAAAACAAATAGTTATTATTCAGAGTCTATAAAAATCTTATATGAATCAATGAGAAAATACACACAATAGAAAGATATTCAAAGGACATGATTACAGAAGAGGAAACATGAATATCCAACGTATCCAGACTGAAATCCCAATAAAATACCATTTCAAAGCCATTACCTGGGCAAACATTAAATAGGTGAACGATAACGATGTAGCAAAAATATAGAACAACTTAAATTCTTATACATTGCTGGAAGGGATCTAAATTGGTACAATTCACTTGAAAAGCACTTTGGTGTTATTGAATAAAGCTGTACGTGAACATATATACGAAAGCCCCAGCAAACCCATGTTTTGTTACATCTCTAGAAAAATGCTTGGTGTATACACCAGATGAAAAACGCAGGGATGGCATGTGTTGACAGCACTGTTTATAAGAACATAACAATGTAAATATTCCAAATGTACATCAATGAAATTATAAAAAGCAGTGGAAATAAATGAACCTCAGCCTCATGTATCAGCATGGATGAATCTTAAAAAAAAAAAGATCATGTAAACTAAATTAATAATGAGCCATAGTACATACAGTATTATCTCATGCGTATAAATCACAAATGCAAGCAAAATTAAATAACATGATGCTTAGCATGTAAATATTTTTAAGTTATAAAAAAGCAAGGAAACAATTTATATAAATTTCAAGTTAATAGCTACCTGTGGGGTCAGGAGGAGGGGAAAGTGATAAGGAACCATAAACAGGGCCTTAAGGTGCTGGTCACTTTCGATTTTTTAAGATTGAGTTTGGGAATCATGGGTGTTCATTGCATTATTTTTCGTTAAGCTGCATATATATATATATATATATATACACACACACATACATGTCTATATATGTATGTACTGTTTTAAAGTATAATATACATAACAAAACCATTTGTAATGTATATAACAAATTGTCAATATCTTCATCATTTTGAACCATGCAAGTCATTAAGAAAAATTCTAAATTACCGTTAGAAAAAGGTGAAAATAATTAATCTTTACTACTCTTCTAAAATGCAAATTAAAACAAATAACCAGGTAGCATTTTTCATCTGTGAAATTGAAGTTTTCTTTGGTTTTGTTAATGACACTGCCTATGGTTGTTAAGGGGATTGTGTAATACTTTCTCTCACTATTCATGAGAAAACAATCTCTCACTATTCATGAGAAAACAAATTGGTACAAACTTTCCAAAAATAATATATTTCTATGGTTATATTCACTTACTTCTAGATTATATTCATATATTCAAGAGTGTTTATTATTATTCATATGGCATTATTTATGACATTTCTAAGAGTAAAATATTGGAAACCACGTAAAACTCCAGAATATATAAGGAAGATTAAATAAATTATGATACAGCAATATGTTGGAATAACAAATAACACATAAAAGTCATGACTTTGCAGAATAAAGAGGAAATTCTAATGATACATTAAATTAGAAAAGTCAGATACCAATGAGCTTTACAATATACAGGTAAAAAACTAATTCCCCAAGAGTTAAATGTGTTTGTTTATATTTAATATATATAGGAAAACTTGCGAAAGGAAATAGCTGTCATAAAATATTAACGGTAGTTCTCTCTGAGTGGTTGGATCTTGAACAATTACATTATCATCCATTTAAAATGTCTGTAATTTCTTTTTCTACAAGAGCAGGTATTACTTTTATAATCGGGAAAAAGTTACTTTACTGAGTTTAAAGGTTGATGAGTGATTCCGACGTGCAAAGGGCTTTGAAATATGCGGTGAGGGACGCGAATGTGTTTCCAACTGTCTCAGGCAGCCCACAGGCTGAGTTTAAGGATGAGGCTGGCTGAGAACTCACATAGGTCCAGGCTAAATACACCTCCTGCCACAAGAGAGTCAAGGGTGGACAAATTGGGAAGAAAGCAAGCTCACATCTGGCCGAGGAGGCTGAAGAAAGGGTTAGGGGGACCCGATTTGTAGACATTTGGGCATGTACCATTTACAGCTGGAAAAACACGCTGCCGTGTGTATGAGCAGGCCTGCCTGTGTGCATGCGTGTGTGTTTCTATTCGAACAAGGAATGAGGTTTCTTGGAAAAAGTAAATAAGTATACCGAAGACTGCCCCTTCCAGTATCCCGGGGCCTCCCTTCATCCATCTAGAGTACTTCATTTCCAATGAATCCTTCAATCGGAATTCTGTATTTTTTTCAAATGGGTAGCCAAATGAACCATTTTTTCTTGACAATCCTAAGCGTCCAACTCCTACAGAAAGAGACATTGCTATTTAAAGTTTAAAATATTATATGCCGTATCTTTGCAGATTAACTGTAAAAATCACACGTTAATTAAATGTGCTAATCAGTCCTGGTGGCTCTGAGGAATCTAACATATTTTTACAATCTGTATTATAGGGGAAAACCAACTCCGACGTGACAAATACCTTCAGGTGAAACATAGAATCAGCCGCTTGTAACTGAGGAAGGAGAAGCCATGCTTATTTTTTATGAATACAGTGGAATAATAAATTAATGGAAGACCGCTCCATGGTTAGGTGAGTGACAACATGCGTCAGTATATTGCTTATCTGCTATTAGGTTGGTCCACAGCCAACCGTATACATTTTTCGACCTGCTGTGTTAAACACAGCGCACTAGATGGGACAGGAGTTGGGGTTAGATGTTTCAGGTCTAGGGGTGCGGAATGTCAGTTCCTCAGGGGAGGACTTCTGAGCAAGAGATTCATTAAGGAAATGCTCCCGGAAAAACAACAACAGTGACAGGGTAGAGGATATAGGGCACAGAGGAAAAAGGGCACATCCCAGGCAGTCTCTGCACAGGATGAATGCTGCTGATCCCTCAGAGGAGCTCTGGAATGCGAAGATTTATTTATCCCGATATGAGGGGAGGGTGCCGTCAGTCTCCCTCCAAAGGCTTTAACTCCCTGGTAGTTCTGACCTTCCCTTTCAGGGCAGAGCTGTTACAGCAGCCCCAGGCTATTGGGAGAAAAAGAGCATTCATTCACAAGGAGCTGTTAGAAGCCAAAGGCCACTGGTGAAGGGATCTAAGTGGAGGCCCACGAAGGTCCACTCCAGAAAGCACTTTCTCCAGAAAGGGGAGAGGAGAGGGAAAGACCTAGAGGCACCCTCTTCCTCAGACGGATTCCAGTGAGTGGTGGCAGCCAGTGAAAGGGAAAGCAGCAGGTAAGCCTGGAAGGATCCCCAGCATGGGCAGAAGACCAAGATTCTGCTTCTGGCCCCTTAGTTCCTGTTGGGTTGGTTGCAAAGCAAGGACCAGAAGGATGCCTCCCAGAGAATTTGGAACAGTTTCCAGGTAAGTTAGCAAAATAAATCGATGGCATGCTAGCTTTTCTTTGTCCCTTTGTTTTCAGTAAAATCTTGCTCTTCTTGATTTTGGATCTAAAATCGTCTAGGGGCACCTGGGTGGCTCAGTCAGTTTAAGCATCCGACTTCAGCTGGGGTCATAATCTCACAGTTCATGGGTTTGAGGCCCACATCAGGCTCTGTGCTGACAGCTCAGAGCCTGAAGCCTACTTTGGTCTCTCTCTCTCTTCCCCTCCCCTGCTTGTGTTCTCTCTCTCTCTCTCTCTCTCTCTCTCTCTCTCTCTCAAAAAAGTAAACATGTAAAAAAATTTTTAATAATAAAATAAAATCATCTAAATATGCTAAATGTGTAACTATTAAACAAAATTAAATATTTGTATGTACATTTAAATATGAGACAGGATGACACTTCTCAAATTAAGATAACTTACGTTTAGTATAACCAGGTATATTTGAAAATCAATGTTTAAGTATATTGTATATATAATGCATACACTATTAAAATTCATGAGGTGTTTATGGTCCCAAGTGCTAGGTATTACGAAAATGTAAAGAAAATTGTACACAAACATTTCCTTTTTTTTTTTTATTTTTTTTAACGTTTATTCATTTTTGAGACAGAGAGAGAGACAGAGCATGAATGGGGGGAAGGTCAGAGAGAGAGGGAGACACAGAATCTGAAACAGGCTCCAGGCTCTGAGCTGTCAGCACAGAGCCCTACGCGGGGCTCAAACTCACGGACCGCGAGATCATGACCTGAGCGGAAGTTGGACGCCCAACCGACTGAGCCACCCAGGCGCCCCATACAAACATTTTCAACATTTATTTATTTTTGGGACAGAGAGAGACAGAGCATGAACGGGGGAGGGGCAGAGAGAGAGGGAGACACAGAATCGGAAACAGGCTCCAGGCTCTGAGCCATCAGCCCAGAGCCTGACGCGGGGCTCAAACTCACGGAGCGCGAGATCGTGACCTGGCTGAAGTCGGAGGCTTAACCGACTGCGCCACCCAGGCGCCCCCAAACATTTTCAATTATAAAGTTTTGCAGTTAAGAAAATAACTTACACTTGCATATCTGAATGATGAACATATGAATAGCACCATGCAAAAGACCTCTCTCATTTAATCCTCAATACAGTCCTGAAGGTAGTTGTTAGCATAAGGAAACCGAAGTGTAGGACACTCAAATAAAGTGCCTAAGGTTGGATAGCTAACATGGGCCTACATCAGAACGTAAATCAAAATCGCCAGACCCTCCAACCTGGGCTTCCTAGCTCATGTCATACTGTGCCATTTTTAGAAATTACTTTTAAATATGTATTCATCTCCTAGCAGCTTTATTAATAGTTCATAGCCTAAACCATGGAAGGCAAAGATCAGAGCAAGCTCTCGGAAGCTATAACTCTCGTGTCCTATACTACGTTAAGAGTGAGTACTTCCTTCTACACCATCCTTCATCCTTGACCATCGGCCTCAACATTCTTCACTAGACCAGTCATCCACATCAGACACAGGCCTACTCCGCTGTAGTCATCAACTGCTGGGATATGCCTCACATCATCGCGTGATAAGACTGTCAATTATTTGCTCATTGCCCATTTGTCTAGAATTTACAAGAACTGAAGTGGAGGTCTCATGACTTCTGCTACGTACTATGGCTCTAACTCTGCTGAAGATTCGCATGCTGACTCTAGATAAAAGACAAATGTGTCGTTCTTCACCTTCAAATTTGAGGGCAGGGGAGGGGATGAAGAAGCAAATTCAGACAATTATTGGTTACTAACCACCTCTTCTCTGTCTGTAAATATTTACTAGTGGTTTTGCCTCTGTTAGCTCATTTCAGTCATCAACATAATCCAGTGGATTAAGTCCGTTACCTTCATTGTACAGATAAGGGAGTTTGCAACAAAGATGTGAACCTAACACTGCCCAGTGCCGATGTTAATCGTCTTCCCTCTAGAGTGTAGCTTCGACTTTAAGTTTAAAGTTTAAATGGTTTTCATTTGTCTATTTCCTCCATTTCCTCTCTTCTTTGGTAAATATTAAGCGTCATTGGTAAATGATGCCAGCACCAAAGTCAGAATAATTTAAGAACAATATTGAATTCTGAAGACTTAAAAAAAAATCAGGAAAAATAGGTATGATCATCCCAAAGAAATAGAATGAATCACCAAACTTGTAAAAACTTAATTTAACAAAATTACACATATTAACATATTAAAAAATGTATCAGTCAAAGGGGAGGTATCTGCATTGCAAGTCTAGAAAAGAAATGCTTTTTAGGATTCAGGTATCCTGAATCCTATCCAGGAAGGGAGTGCTTGACCGGAACAAACGTCTAGCCTCATCCCAGCACCACCGGCAATAATATTCCTGTTGTGGAAAAGAATGTTAACCTGCTTTAACCTTGTGCTATTAAACATTTGAATTGTCTAATCCCTTGGCTTGATTTGTGGTTCGCTAAGCAAAATTTAATTATACTTTGGCTTCTTAGGTAGATGTATCTACACAAAAAAGAATGTGCTGGACATGCCAATGCCAGGATTTTAATTTCCATGATAGGTATATTTCAAGTCCACAAACTTTGGCATTCCCATTTAACTATCAGTCCTATAAGATTTATTACTGTGGGTCTTATTTTGAAAGGCAGACCCCTCTCAAGGGGTTGAGAAGATCAGGTTTCTAAACCTTACGGGATGAAGATGAGGCCAGAGCCTGAGATTCAATTCACCAAGATTGTCCCTTGAAATAGTCTTCTGGTAAACTAGAGGCTTACAATGATGGTTAATTTTATCTGTCAACTTAGCTAGGCTATGATGCCTGGATGTTTGGTCAAATACCAGTCGACACATGGCTAGAAAGGTATTTCTTAGAGGCGGTTAACATTTAAGTCAGTAGACTTTGAGTAAAGCAGATTATCTTTGATGAGACAGTGAGTGGGTGGGCTTCATCTAACCGGTTGAAGTCTTTAAGAGCAAAGACCAAAGTTTTCTGAAGAAGGAAGAATTTGGCTTCGAGACTCCAATATCAACTCTTACCCAACATTCCAGCCTGCAAGCTCCCATACATATTTCAGACTTACCAGCTCCTATCATTGCATAAGCCAATTCCTTAAACTGATACTCTCTAATACATATCTGTATGTATACATTATATATAATACAAAATGTTATAAATATTATATATACACACATAATATGTATACATATATATGTATATAATACACATATTATATATTATATATATTGGATATCACTATATAAGATGCAGATATAGATATAAAAATTGGTTCTGTTTCTCTGGAGAAACCCAACTGTCACCCTCAATCTCCCAATGTGGCCCTCTACCATTTCCACTGAAAACGTCTACACAAGTTTATTTTTCTCTCAGCTGTTCCACTGAATCATAGAATTTAAGACAAGCACACACTTTCAGCCCCAGCAGACAGTGGCTTTCTTGGGTTAAGCGTGAGTATAATCCACGTCTCTGGACTCTCCATCTGGTGCCCTTGTAATGATTTTCTTGTTAATCAGTTATTTCTAGCCATATAATTTTTGTTGTTCTTCAAACCATTAATTCTTAGGCCTAAATAAACAATGGTTTTAATATTAACTTCCCGTTTGGGGTTTTGCTGTCCCCAGCCTTCTGTCTGTAGATTTGAATGTGAAATCTAATGTCAACCTTAGGCACATACGCCCTGCTGGGGTGTTTTTACTCAGTAGTGCACCTTGCCTTTAAAAAAATGTAGGTGGCATTTTAAATTTTTTCTTAGCTGCCTTTAGGATGTTTCAGGAAGGAATCTGCTGCCAAACCCCCAGCTATGATCTTCAATAACTCTCCATTCAGGGTGGCATCTTTATAAAAGTCCATTAATTTTTACGTTTTCAGGGAGTGGGGTTGCTAGCTAATCTGTTAATTGGACTGGATAAAAAGAAAAAAAAATGTAAAAGCCTTTAAAAGTAGTACTTTGTGAAGTACTCTGATAGGGTCAGGATTTTCTCCCACGTCCGTCGACATATCAATAGTTAGTTGCACTTTTTTCATTTGGCTATGATCTTTTCCAGCTGTCTATGTTAAACCAAATCAAATGACGTTTCACCTTCCTACATGTTTACTGCTATGATTATGAGGTTGCTACATCTGTGTGGAGTCCGCCTGTGCAGACCCTTCAACCTAACTTGTGATTCCAAACTGGATTTTGAAATAATTTACTTGATGATCTTTCTTTGAAAGAGAGTAGAAGAGAGAAACAGAACCAGGATCTCGCACTTCCTTCCCAACCCCATGTCTTAATCCCAAATGTTTATTTCAGAAGACAAAAACATCCGATAAGCCGCGTCCGTAACCTGGGCATCACTTGGCTTTGTTTACTTTCAGTGGCTCTGAGCAAGTGACATTGAACTTCTCCCCCTACTGGCATCAGATATTCATATCAGCAAAAGTAGCTGTAGCTTGGGATCTGATATTTATAAGGAAATTCAGCACTGTTAATTTATTCATTCATTCACTCATCAGGCTTTTGGTGATGATACCAGGCAGTCTAATGATCTCTCCAGTGATGTCAATGGCATTCTGTCTGCAAGATATAAAGAACTGAAGTTAAAATGTAAACCACCCTGTCAGTCATTGGCAAACATTTTCATGTGGATGAAGATGAAATTTCTAAAGAAGCAAAGGAAATTTGGAATAAGCTTGTCGTCAAGCATTCATTAATAGAAACTGCATTATGTTTCCTCTTTGCTATAGAAAAATAAAGTCTCCTGGCTGTGGTCAGTGATGTCTGACCCAAATTCAATTCTCAATGGACAATAGACATTTCATTGAAAACTACCACCCTGTGTTAAGTGGACATTTATGAGTTATTAATCATGCGTTCAATTATTTTGGTATAACATTTATCACGTATTGCCACATAGAAAGTATAACATAACTGTATTGTGCTCCCCCTTCCGCAAAGATTTTTACAATCAAAATTTCATTCTGACCTATAGCAGAGGCCCCATTCATATCAGAGGGGATAAAAGGTTGATAACATGCAGTCCCAGAAGCTATCTCTGAGATAGTCTCTGACATAAGACGGTACTTAAAACCACACAATTCCCTTGTCACTTTCCTAGATTTAGCTGGGGCTGCTCCTATAGTTCACTTGTGTTTACAGGAGAATTAACCTGAATTCACAATTTCCTGGATGTCTCCCACACTGGAGCAAACTTGAGAGTTTTAGAGGTCAAGGCTTACCAATACAATCGGGGCTCATTAGAGCTGTATGAAAAATGTTGGCTTGCACAAGAATCCTCACTCAGGTGTAATTCTAATCTGTATGTTTAACAGCTGGTGAATCCAGACTGTGTTAGCCTCTTTTTCCCAATACAGGGAAAATCAGCTTCTTGCCATGCAAATGTAGGGTGTTGGTAGTATTACAGGGGGATAGAGACAGGATCCTTCACCAAGAAAATCCGAAGAGTTTCACACGACAAAAACATTCCTGGAGATGTTGCCGTAAGTGATTCCTCTGCTCCCTGTAAGGTATAAACACCTGGGGGACAACCTCATCCCGTTGGGTAATCCCAGCCAAGTTTTAGGAAGATGTGCTGGTCAAGAAGGGTAGAGTAAGAAATCTTATTCTATACGTTAATAAGCCAAATTAAAACAGAACATTATTTGGAAAATAAAAACAAATACTACATCTCTTCAAAAAAAAAAAAAATCTCTGGGCCAGCACTTAGTAAAATAACACCACATCTCAAAGTCAAATGGTGTTGTTGAAATTACTTAATATATATTGACCCGGCCACAGTGTCTTCAATGCTGTGTAGATAAAAGAGTGGCATCCTTACCAATCTTCTATTAAAAACTCAATTTCTGTATTCATTGCTACAAGAAGTCCCACACCCCTCCACTTTGTTTCTGGGCATTAGAAAGGGAATAAAATACCAATATATACGCCATTTCAAGTCATATATATGTCATTTTCAATTCTCATTTTGTTTGGAACAAAATGGATGAATACCAATGGGACATCTTTTCCTCTTTTATCTCTTGTACATTATAGGATGCCTAAGAGCCTTATTCTGAGTATAAATTGATAGAATTTTCCCCTATATCTTCCAAAGTCTTTTAATTCCGTCTCTAAGAAGATCATATTCTCATAGATGAGAAAGGAATACGCCATCATTTACATTATTTATCTGGAAATAACTGTGGAATTTCTGATGAGATCATCACAATATATTTGCTTATGACTGCACAGGGTTATATAAAAAAATAATGATACGATGTAATCTTTCAATCAAATACCATTACAAAAACCCCCTCCAAAGACTCTTGGAGATAACCCCTTTCCAGATTTGTAGGATATTCTTTTGTGATAAGGGAGTTAATGAAAAAGGTAGAGAATTTTAGCTCACTAATATTTATCTCAGTGGTACAAATCTTAATGACTGGTAGTCCCAGCAAACCTTTAAGTGTAAGTCCTCAAAACAATGATTCAAATGAGGCCAGGTGCCGAGTTTTCACACTGCTTGCACATAAATTGCTGTCACTGGGACAATAAGAAAGGTCCCTGGGGCAGGATAATCTTACTATGCCCTTGGAGATCTCTAGAATGTTAACAAGATCACTATTGTCCTCTTTCAATGAATGTTCTGGTCCTTTGTGTGTAGGGGCCAGAAAATCCCATGACATTTTGTGAAGGTTGCCGAATGTGTGTGTGTGTGTGTGTGTGTGTGTGTGTGTGTTCATTCACTGCTGACTTTATTTAGACAGGTGACTACAGTTATCTGCAGTTGCTATTGACATATATCAAAATTTAGGAGAAGCATATCATGAAGAATGAATTTCACTGTATGTAAATTTAAAGTAAATTAAATTTAGAAACCGAGAGAATCGATCTAACATTTGAATATACATAGTCACCCCCTTTCAAAGCATCTTCTGAAGTCTGTTCCTTGTTGCCTTTCTATACCACCTTCTCTCAATCAGTGTCTGTTTATTGAACTGTTACTGGGTGATGACACTGCTTCTGCCATTCTCTTCCTTTGCCTCCTTGCTCTGCATAACTGCTTATTCATTATGTTTTTGCTTAAGATATCTTCCTCAGCCCATTGCTTGCTTTAGACTTTGATGCTTACCTTCTCAATCATTGGGTCTTGTTCGCATTACAGAGTTCCTGAAACGCTTCTTCAGAGGAAAAAAGAAATCTATATCACAAACCTTAGGGTGGCATTAGCTAAAGGAAGGGAAATTGAAATTATGTAGACCTTTCATCACAGAGGAGGAAACTGAATTTCTCTGAAATTTTGCTTTTTGTCTAACATTTGTGGTTGAATTTTGGCAAGATCAGCAATGAGTTCGTCCCAATTCTCTATCTCATTCTGCCTGTTGCCTGATGTGGAACAACGAGAATGCAGCATAAAAGTATTGATACCTAAAGCTTTTATAAACACTGGAACTTTCTCTACTGATTATGGTCTTTGAGCCTCAAGGGGCATTAGGAATCTATTTCATGCATTACCGACATTAGGCATGATGTGGGTTTACATACTGTAGGAAAGATGGATTGGGGGCCCTCAGGGAACTGGCAATCTAAAGGGAATACTAGGTAACCTGGCAAATATTTCCCTTAAATATTCATAAAGTAGGTTTCTAAAGGCCTCTCTAACAGAATATTAAAACCTTGATATGAGCATTTTTCAGAAGAAAGGCTGATATGAATGTGTATGGGAAAAGGTGTGTGTGTGTGTGTGTGTGTGTGTGTGTGAATGAGTTTAAATTGTTGGTTATCAAAGTTTCCTTCATTTCATAGTCAATTGTGCTGGAGTTACTTGCACACACTTTTAGTGTCATAATTTTGTAGGTATGCTCTAGTGGAATAATTTTGCATCACAAAGAATATCAATAAACCCTGAGTCGGCAATGCAAAACATAGGGATTTTACTTTAAATTGGAAGAAAGAGGCGTGAAAGCAAATTTGTAAAATTCCTTTAAACCACAGCAGCTCAGGTGGTTTATGCATCTGAGAGACAACGAAATGTGTTATGTCAAGAATGTCGAAATTCTGTCCTTTCTTCCCAAAACCCTACCTACCACCAAACTGCCTTACTTTCTGTGGGAGTTTAGTACTTTAGTATGGAACTTGGATTTTGATTTGACATCTAAGCCCCTATGTATGGTACACATAAAAATTGATCTCTAAGGACCTTAGAAAATGGGAGCCATTGCAATTGCATAAATGCCAGCGTTACTCCCCCTGCGATGGGTTGGTCACTATGTTCCTCATTTGAGCCATTGCTAGTGCTCTAAACACTCAAGCCAGCAAGGTTTTCAGATGAAGTGACAAATACCTCCTCCCCTTCTGAACATGTGTGACTTCTACCTGGTCTCTAATTAGGTGCTGGTAGTCTGGAGTCAAATATATGTTGGCCAGCATATCTTATCATCCCTCCCCTGATTTAGACTCTGCAACAGCTCAGTAGTCACTTGACTTGAGAAGGTTTTGTAACTGAACTATTAGGAGGTTGCTGCTTGGTGAATTATAGATAGAAGCTACACCAGGTGGAGATGTCACGCCAAGGAAACTTCATTTGCAGCAAATAAGGAGATTCCATGGCATATCAAAGCGGTGACTTCTGGAGTAAGGGTGAACTGGTTCCTTTTATTTAGGGTAAGGATGAATATTTAGAAAGGGGAGCCTTGTCATTGTATGTAGGGAGAGGCTGGCATAAAGTCACTCATGCACCTTAAGGAAACAAGCTTATATATACATTGTCTGTTATGTAAATGAGGCTTCAGCTCCTCCTTGAGCAGAGATTTTAGCATTACAATGAGGTAAAGATAACTGTCAGTCACTCCGTGGTCCATCTGCAAGGATGTGAGTTGAGGGTTGAGCTCAAACTGGTCTGGGTGGTTGGTCTGGGCCAGCTGGAGCTCTGCATCTGGAAGGTCATTATCTCTTGAAGGGTAGTTTTGGTTTCCATCACGGGATGTCATGCCTGGGAAAACATAAGCTAGAAAGAAATGTTTAAGAAAATGTTGGACAAAGGCCAGTGGGCACAATGCAGGTGGGCTTTAAAGGTCAGATCTTGAGATCTACCTGGTGACAGCTTGATCTAGTCACTCTGCATTTCCTCCCACACTGGCATGCTTTTCTCTTCTCTTTCCCTCAGTTGATAGTTAAATATGGGAATTTACTAACAGATATGTCCAGGAACAACAACAGTAATAAAATATTTACAAATAAATAAAACAAAAGATGAACAAGACTTTCATGGTGAAAGTTGTGAAAGTCACAATAGAAAACGTAAGTAAAAAGATGTGGGAAGAATCAATAATGTAAAATTTTTCCAGATTAATCTATACATTAGATGAATTCCAATCAAAACTCTAAAAATGTCTTTCATGAAAATTGATACACTGATCCTAAAATTTATATGAAAGAATAAAAAGCAAAGAACATCCAGGACAATTTTCAAGAATAAAAAGAGAACATGTTCTATACTCTGTATCAAGACCTACCATAAAGCCATAGTCGTTGGAACAGGAGAAATTAGTGCAAGGATAAACAAATATTCCATTGGTACAGAAAATACCGGGCAGTAACCAATCTATATATAAATGAGATGTTTATGGCATTATAAAGCAATGGAGAAAGTACCAATTATCCAATAATTGTCAGCGACAATTGATTGTTCATACAGAAAAGGACAAAATTTAATCTCTACCTCACACCATACACAGAAATTTATTTCGGAAGAATTAAGGTCTAAGAATGCATTGTGTTTTTAGTAAGTACGTACTTTATTAACAAATGCTTCTCCTAGAAAGCAAAGCTATCAAACATTTACCATAACTTTATGGTATTTTGTAGGAAATGATTTCTTTTTTTTTTAATTATTTTTTTTAACGTTTATTTATTTTTGAGACAGAGAGACAGAGCATGAACAGGGGAGGGGCAGAGAGAGAGGGAGACACAGAATCCGAAGTGGGCTCCAGGCTCTGAGCTGTCAGCACAGAGCCCGACGCGGGGCTTGAACTCACGGACCGTGAGATCATGACCTGAGCCGAAGTTGGATGCCCAACCGACTCAGCCACCCAGGCGCCCCAGGAAATGATTTCTTAAGGAAGACATAAAAGTATATCTAATGAAGACCTATGTGTTAAATAGGACTTCACTGAAATTAAAATCTTGAATTTGTAAATGATAACCAGTGAAAAGGAAAGTCTTTTAGGAGAAAAAGTATTTGTAACCAATATTACTTGTGCACCATTTGAGTATAGAAGGTAAAAGAACATGGTATCCATTTTCCCAATTCTAGCCTCATTGGAACAAAAAGGAAGTTGAATCGGATGATCTCTATTAATTTAACTTATTTGCTAACTGACTGTAGGAGTAAGTCACGACAACCTTCATGAAGCCAAAAAAATATTTGATAAAACTGAACACTTGCTTATGACATATAAGAATTAAACCCACACTTGGAAATGAAGTCTAAAGAAGGGGGAAAAACTGTAAGTATTGTTAAAATGATAGAAAAGACTCCGGCAGGAGTAGAAATTTGTGCTCTAACCAGCAATAAATGAGATATCTGCTCCTTATAGACTCAGTAGTAGAATTTATTATCAAACTTAGATATTTAAATTGCTCTAAAAGGGGAAAAAACCCTTTAGTGTAGTTTGATTCATATTTCCTTATTAAGGTTAAAATTGACATCTTGTCATATGTTGACAAACCTTCTTTGTAAACTGCTCCTATATATATGTTTTTCTATTGATTCGTGAGAGCTTTCTATGTATGACCTTTGTTATATAAGTTGAAAATAGATTTTCCCTGTTAGTCATTTGTCTTTTGACTTTACTTATATTCTTTCTTTAGCTATAAAAGCTATATGTCTTTTCTTTATATGGAAGTTTATCAATCTTTTCTGTTATAGCTTCTGAATTTTGAGTTATGGTTGGGATTTTCTCACCCCATTTTCAAGAAACTATTCCGTGTTTTCTTCTGGAATTTTCATAATTTATTTTTCATATTTAGTTATTGAATTGATTTTAAAATTATCCTGATGAAAAGTCTGAAGCATGGATTCAGTTTCATGTTTCCCCCCAGATGATCACTCAGTGGTCACAAGTCCTTATGTTGAAAAATCTGTGCACCCACTGGTCTGTGATGCCATTCTGTGTGACTTCCTACATTCTCTATGTATTTGGTGTCTATGTCTAGACTTGTATTCTTTCTGTTCTATATTTTTTAATTACAGAGGCATTGTAATGCACTTTTTATGCTTTTGGACAGCTACTCAGCTCTAGAATCAAATGTTCCTATGGAAAAATCTGAAACCAGAGTGATACTTTCCCTTATAATCTGGTTGCACAGATGTTTCTTTTCCTTATGGATCAACAACTTTAGCTGTATCTCAGTGTTGACAATTCTGGTGTTCTTTCCCTTGGCATGGGTATGTCTGGCAGGTAGGTAGTGGATAGATAGATGATAGATAGATAGATAGATAGAATATATAACTTTTTTGAAAATCTGTTTGCATTATATTTTTAAATATTTGCTTCACTCTATCATTCTTGCTTTTCTTTTTCAGACTCCAATTATATATATGTTGCACCTCCTTTGCTTTATATTATATTTAGAATTTTTTCCCCAATCTTTTTTTAAATTTCTATTTTATTTTGGAGGCTTTAGCTACATAGGTCTCTCTCTGTACTTACCTACAATGTGTGCTTTCTTTAGGCTTCCTTACTATTTCCTGTCTGTATCTCCAGGGATTATTTTTATCCTACTGTTTTTTTTTTTCCCTGAAGTTCTGCCAGATCATGTTTCAATTCTTTCTATTTTTTCACCATCTTTCTTTCAGTTATTATGTTTCTTCTTGGTGGTGTTTTTTTTTCAGTCCTTTTGTAAGGTTTTTGTTTTTGTTTTTGTTTCTTAGATAGTAAAATCTCACTATTTTAATCTGGCCCATGGCAATACTTTCTAGTGAGTGTTCCTTGGTGATAAGTTGCGTTGGCCTTTTCCACCTGCTTCCCTACAGTGCCTGTGGATCAGTGCTGTGACTACTCCTTTTTAGAAACCTTGGCCCAGCTTTATGCCAGTATGTTCTTAGACCTGCCATCTCGTTATATGGTGAACTTCCTCCCCCCGTGCACCTTTCTGCTCCATCTCTGTGTGACTCTTTCCAGGTTGTGCTGCTTTTGTTCAATGCAAATGATATTGGCTTAGGGTGTTAGAGCCAGGCTTCTTCTCACTTACAGGAAATACATTTTTTGTGACTGGTGCTTTTTGGTCTTTTGAGGTCTGCCACCGTTATAGGATCTCACATTTTACTTCTTCCAATGTGATTTTAGAAGCACTTCAACTTCCGGTGATTTCTGTCCTAATTTTGGTTACTTTTGGCAATCCTTGTGCATTTCAATATATTTTAGAATAATATAAAATAATAAGATACAACATAATACTATTCTACCTCTTAGCTTTAGTGGAGGTGAAATTTACAGAAGCGTGTATTATAATAATAATAATAATTATTATTATTATTATTATTCCTTGGCTTTTGTATAATACCCACGACAGAAATTGGCATGTCAAGCTCTCCTACCCACACAGCAGTTTAATCAGGACTCTGGTGTGAAACTACATGGTTTGAAGCCAAGTTCTGCCATTTATTAGCTATGTGATCTTTAGCAAGTTACTAATTCTCTCTTTGCGTTAGTATCTTCCTTTGTAAAGTGGTGACAATTGTACTCTGAGCCTCATTAAGGCAGCATATACTTGCCTACACCATGACTTTGGCCTTAGCCATTTGATTTGCTTTGGTAAGTAAGAACTTGGGGACCTGACAGAAGCAGAGACTTAGAATATGATGATACATATCAACTTCCTCTGTTTGGCCTCTGCTGCTTCTATGGAAACACCCATCAGGTAGTCAATATTCTTTCCAACTGAGCTGCAAGGCAAAGCATATCCAAACCAGACTGAGAGCATGACGCTTCCCTAGCCGACTTGCAGACCAACAGTCTGCGGCAGAGTCCCCCAGCCAACTGAGGGGAAGGAAGGAAAACATGAACTTCTCCTATTTTAGCTTCCTAGGCACAAAAATCACATGTGGCATATCAGGACTTGACATATATATAATTTAGCATACCCCTCCCATTGTTAAATTTTATGTGTTTTATGATAAAATGTAAAGATCTATAATCCATTAAAAGAATGTTCTTGTTTCAAGAGTCAGATTCATGATGGATTTGGAATAATCTAGCAACTATTGTCGGTTAGGTCTGATTTATATTTAGCGATAAGATTCATCCACTTTCATAATTCTTTTGGAAACTGAAAAATGCATTATAATGAAAAAGTCAAAGGAAATCCTCTAAGATAAAATGTGAAAGCGGAGGATAAAATCACCCCGCCCAAATTATCTTTGCATTCTTCTTTCATCTTATAATTACCACACACACACACACACACACACACACAAAGGGAGGTGGATAATATTTGTAAAGCAACTGATAATATGAAGCAATGAATATCTTACTTAGAACTGCCTGCTGACCACTGTTTGCCCGACTGCTTCTGCAACTCAGTCTTTGGGAGATTAGAAAAGGATACAGAGAAAACATTTGTATCCTACAGCGTCTTAGTAGATCTAGTCAAGTGAATAAAAATGTCATATAAAAGTATAGATTTCGTTCAATAAACTGTCAAATTTTATGAGTTGCACTGTTTTAAAAATGGTTGCTTTTTTTTCCTTAAGGAAATAATAAAGTAGATTTTGAATCCGAATTTTTGGAGTTGTAACAACACTGATCTTCAGTGTCCTGTACTCCTGTGTCTGTAAAAGATAGACAAAGTTTCACACGTACACAGCGCAGCAAAGCCCCTTGAGACCCACATGGGCGTCGTTAATTATCTGTGTCATCAGCTTGGAATAAAAGAGAACAACAACCTGTCTGACAAAGAATCAAAATAGGAAAGCAGGCTCCTATTTTAGAAAGATCCCTGCAGTATGAATATAGACTACCTATGCTGCATCTTATTTTGAAAGAGCAGTGATCAGTCATAATTCTTAGTCTTTACAAAGTAGAGTTGCCTTGTAGCATTTTTATTTCATGTAGTGAAAAGCTTAGAAGTGCCAGCTGAGTTAAGATCAGATCCTGCCTTCACACAGCAACACAAGACTCCATTGGCATCCGATAGAAGTCTCACGTTTGGAACAATGGTGGATTCAAGACAATGTGGAGAGCAGAATGCACTTCCTATAAAAAGCACACAACCTCTTACTCTGCCAGTATTCAGGGCTACACTAAAGGTTATGTTTGCTGCTGCTCTCTGTTGTCCTTAACCACTGACATTTTAAAAAGTCTAAATGCACTGTGCCTTGGGACTCCTTTGTGAAGGGGGCTTTATACGTGTAAATGGCTGTTGGTACAACCTCTATTTGACTTCTCACGATCACCTCCAGTTCCAAGTGGAACAAGTTCTGCTGCCTTTGCAGAGTCCTTAGCAGCCCTCGCATTTCCTTGGGGAGTCTATATTCCAGCTGGCAAAACCATCATTGTAATTTGTCAAAGTAAGGATTGTGCCACAAAGGCACGTGTTCTAAAGAAACAGGGAGCATTGTCTGCCTGCCCTCTGTAGCATAAGCACATTCAAAAGCCTCCAGTAAATGAATGATCAGCTGGACACAGATAATGATTTGGGGGTAAATATGAGCTTAGGCTGTTGTATAGCAGGAGGATCCATTAGAACTGAAAATGGATGGGGCTTTTGCTAATGCAAGAGACGCGTTCCGTGAAGTATCATTCATGCAGACGCGAGAGGACTGTCTTAACTCCGGGTGGGAATAGGCACTGATAAAGCAAGGGTCAAGGAACTTGATCTGCATCACTAATTTGAACCTTTTCTTTGTAATAGCCACCATAAAAGAGCAACCAAAGAACAGTAACCCAACAGGCTGAAGTAAACTCTGCTCTGTGCTTTCCCATGCACTTGATACAATCCAGAAAGATGATCTGTTTCCAAAGAGATAGGATGTGATCTCTTTTTGGAGTTGAATATTTTCGATGAATACCCCAGGAGACAATAGCTGAGGAAGTTCCAGATAGCAGCCCTCTGCCACTAACGTCACAGTGCTGTCAACTCTGGTGACAGATGAATCCAGATGTTAGTCCTGGCTCTGTTACTTATAGGCTCTCTGGGCCTTGGGCAAGCTCTGTATCCTTTCAAAGTCTACGTTCTCTCATCTGTAAAATGCTCTCTGCCTCATACGACTGTAACGTACATCGATATTTAGCACTTAAACATTTAGCACTTAGTATGCTTCCGATAAATGTCAGCGATTATTACATGTATTGACATCCCTGGAAAGAATTGGAGGTTATTTGTAATGAAACACAAATATACAATAAAAAGAAAAGAATAAATATCTTATAAGGCAGAGGAAGAAAGAATTATACCGGCAAAATCGTAAAAAGTTGGTATCTGCCAGCAAGGGCAAAGCAAAGTGGGTTAAGTTATTCGGTTCCCTGTCCCTCTCTAAGGCATGATGCGTGTCTCAGCCACTCTTGACCATTGTCTCTCCTACTCCAGCACAGCAATTGCAACTTCATGGTGCCTCGCTGTTAATACCTCTCGATATCAAAAGACCCATTGATCACCCAGGATCAAAATGGCAACACCAAAATGTAATTTTGCTTTTTCTTAGAAAGTTTGAAAGTTGTAAAGTTGTAAAGTTGTATTTACCCCATACACTTTGGGGTAAATAAAAAGATGTCAATCCTTTTCTTTACATGCATACCCTGACGAAGAAAAGCAGGAACGCTTTCAGAAAAATTTCAAAGTAATTTTCATAGCAGGCCTGACATTCTAACTCTAGAGCATTCTTAGTAACTTCCCTAGCTGTGGAATCTACAGCTCTGTTTCTGGCTTGTTCTTGCCTTCTAGCCACCGAATCGAGACCTACAAGTTCTGAGTTTAAGATTGTGTAACTGTCCCCCGAGACAACAAGTAGGTTTACCCTCTCTGTGTAGAAAAGACTTTTCTCTGTATGTGCTGAATAGGTGTGAGGGGTTGATAGATGCCTAATGGATTCCAGGAGTTAACCTTACTGCCAGAATCCTGCTAAGTGACGACTTTCTATATTGCACGTAACACCATCCACAGTGAACAGAAATTCCTGTCACTGAAAAGTTATTTATCCAGTTCCATACAAAGATGATACATTAAATTCAGAGGATAGCAGATCAAAAGATTTCATCATAAGAAAATCATGTCAGAGCATGTTCAGGAAGCATAACACAGACCACAACAAATTATTAAGTTCTAAGTCTAGAAACAATATATTTATTTCCTCTCTCTCTCTCTCTCTCTCTCTCTCTCTCTCTCATTGGTCTGTTCAGGCTGCATGATAAAATATCATAGAATGGGTGGTTTGAACAACAGAAATTTATTTTCTCCCAGTTCTAGAAGCTGAATAGTCTAAGATTAAGGTACCAGCCCATTTGGTTACCCGGGACAACCTTCTTCCTGGCTTGTAGAGGGCCGCCTTCTTGCTGTGTCCTCACATGAAGAAGGGTGGGGACGGGGAAATAGGTGACAGAGAAAGAGAAAGAGAAAGAGAAAGAGAAAGAGAAAGAGAGAGAGAGAGAGACATCTCAGTCTGGTGTCTCTTCTTGTAAGTATACTAATACCATTGGATCAGGGCCCTGCCCTTATGACCACATTTAATCAGCTCCTTGTAGACCCTATCTCCAAACACAGTCACATGGGAGATTAGGGCTTCAGTATATGAATTTGTTGGAGGAAGACAGGATTCGGTCCATAGTACTCCCCTGACACGAAACAGAAAACTAACCAATAGTCATTGGGTCTGACCTCCTTAAACTCCCTTACTGAAAGGCATTTCTATGGAATCAAACTTAAAACATCTTCAGCAAACAAGATCATGCGCATTCCAAGCAGAAAAAAACTCCTGACTTTTCTGTTTGAAGGGGCAGCACATTCACGGGGTGAATGTTGCTCTTCCCAGAGTTGGTGCAAAATAGTTCTGCCCTGCATTAAATGGAAATAGAGACCCCCCCCAATGAAGGCAGTTGAAAGCAGTAACAAAGCAGATTTACTCTGGCAAAATAAAAGCTCCGCAGCACCAACCACATTTTTATAATAGAACATTTAACTCACCACATTAGAAGAATCCCAAGAGAGGGGCTAATTTCTAAGAAAAATAAAAAAAAATTTCTTAAATGAAACATTCCCCCTCCTCACAATTCCCCCTTTGCCAGCTTAATGGTTTAATAAATGCATATTTATAGAAATAATTGAACCCCCTTCAAAAATTGTGGACAGTACATTTCTTCCTCATCGGGATTTTCCCTCAAGTGTTCTGTATTCATTTTCAGCGTTGCTCTTTTTTATACAAATACCAGGGGAGGACTTTTACACTGAGACTCTGCCTAAAATTTGCCATCTTGAAAGTTAAAACTGCCACCCTTGGTGATTAATCGAATTTGCTCTAAATGGGATTAATTCGGGTGTGTGTATGAAAAAAATTGTGAGGGTGCACATCCCTCTTCCTGTCTGTCCCCAGGTCTTTTTTTTTTTCTCCCCCCTTGCTGATTTGAAAATGAAGCTGAACTCTAATCTTGTGTGGCAGAGACTGGATCCCTCCTTTGATAAACATCTAAAATGCTAATGAATGTGGGCTGCAGTTCTAAAGGAGCCAGCAAACGAATTTGACAAGGATCTGGAGGGTAAAAAAACGAACTTTCTGACTTAAAAGAACTCTTTTTTGTTCACATTTGGTATTGTTTCCTGGAGAAGAAATTTTGCTCCGCAGAAAAACAGAAAAAAAAATTCTGCTACATCAAAATGCGGAAGCATGAAAAACTGATGAGCTTTCAGATTGTCCTCTTTTGCATGCAAATCATATCAGAAGTTCTCATTAGCATAAATGCATGAGCAACTCTAAATGCTTTTAATTTCCAATCTCAGCCAGCAGAGGAGTAATTTGTCACTGTCAGGGTGAAAATCTAAAAAGAAAAAAAAAAGAGAGAGAGAAGGACTCCATGCTAAATTGGAATCATATAAATTTTTGATTTGCTAATTGAAGCTACAGTTCAATCAGCTGCCTTGAAGGTGTAAATAATTCAATGTACAGTCAGAAATAAAAGCATAATGTGCTTCTACCGAAGGTATATTAGTATTCAGTGAGGTACGACATACCTGACCATGTCTTTTTCACAGATACCCCCTTTAGTCAAATTATAAGTTGTCTGAAAGCAACTGTGCTCGTACAAACCAATAAAAACACCTCTCATATAGCCCAAGCATTGCAAGGAAAAGACATGAGGACCAAGGAAATGGAACTCAGCAATCTTTTAACTGTGAGTATCCCAGCAGGTTATAGACAAGGCTTCATGGACCACTCTCCATCCCTAGTTCCCTAACGCCATCATAAAGAGAAAAGAGAGAAAGTTCCCGATGAAAATCTTATCCTTTTTCCTGCTAACTTTCCATCTTTCCTTTTCTTTAATCAACTGCTTTAAATGTCACATCCAAAATGTATTTACTGCAAAAATATCTCATTAGTGCTGGCAAGCCAGGGATATTTGAAAAGCTACTCTCTGAGTCTTATGTTTATCTTGTAGTTCTGTAATATTAATAGCCTTACCTTGAAATGTTTTCATTTGATCATCCAAAAGTTAGTTGATAAATATTTTAGGAAATACAGCTTAATTTAAAGTCAAATGGAATAAATATGACTCAAGTTCCAACTTATTGGAACTATATTTTATCTAGTAATCTGTATTTTATTTAGTCATAATCTTAACACGGGAAGATCAAGGAAATATGCTATAACCATGCTCAGGCAGATTCATTACAAAAAGTGAACCTGATGCTAAAATAAAAATGCCAGAGCCCTGTGAGAATTGCAAGTAGAAATTAACTTCAGACTAATCACCCTGATGAGAAATTACAGAGGGTGCATGTGGCGACATTCAAGTAAATTAATTCCAACTATTTTTCAGTTTTAGGATACAGATACCAGCCTTAATTAATGTACACCCTCAAAGATCTATAACAAATACCACGGCTATTGGCAAACTGACCTGTATATCCTGACACGTATACCTGGAGAGAAAAAGATACAAAACTAAGTGAAGTCAGCAATTAACATATAGCATTAAAAAAAGAGACAAAAGACAATCGTCGCCTGACCCCATTTATCGCCAGACCTCATGGTCGACTCTGCCCCCAATCCTGTCTCTAAAAGCTTGTTTTTCCACAATCTTTCCAAACCACCATTCTAGGCTTGTTGCGGAGTTCCGGAGAGAGCAACTCAATATGGCATAATGCAAATATCAGAAGTCTTACGTAATATGTGCTATGGGCTGTTTAGTGTTTTTATGTATCCCTCTCCTGATTCCTTGTGGTTGCTTCTAGAGAGACAGAATAAGGGGAACAGAAGCGTTCGGTCCTTAGCTTTTCAATTTTAAGATTCAAGAAGCTGAGTGTCAACGTCCTTAGCTCGTTACATTATAAAACTTATGTCAGAATCAATAAACTTAAATGAATACATCATCAATTAAAGCCAGAGTTTTTCTGTCCCCAGACCAGATAAAATGACCAGAGCTTAGAAAGGAAGAGATGACCATAAGGAAAGCAAAACGAGAGACAAAACCTGAAGATGTAAATGGACAACGGCTGGACCAGAGATAAAAGTAAACCTTGATCTGCAACCTGCAGCTTCCTGCTCAGGAGATGCACCCCTTATCTACAATAAACTCCGCAAGAAGCCAGCCTGATCCAAGCCAGATTTCCAGAGAGCCATATTGCTATCCTTGGGAACAATCCAGGAAGCTAAACAAAAATGTCTGTAATGTTGGCCCCAAATGTCTAGGACTTCATAAATATCTGACAGCTTCTCCCATTTTTTTTAATGTTTATTTATTTTTGAGAGAGAGAGAGAGAGAAGAGATAGAGTAAGAGTGGGGGAGGGGCAGAGAGAGAGGGAGACACAGAATCTGAAGCAGGCTCCAGGCTCTGAGCTGTCAGCACAGAGCCCCATTCAGGGCTCAAACCCACTAAGTGGGAGACCATGACCTGAGCTGAAGGCAGATGTTTAACCAATTGAGCCACCCAGGCGCCCCAAGCTTCTCTCATTTTTGTCCCCACTTCCAACTTATGGCCAACCAGAGAAAGGCAAATATGTGCCCCTAACCTGCCTAATGGGTGCCGACTTCTAGTTAGCTACGTACAGCTTCCCATGCCAACAGCCTCCATTGGAGCCCACCCAAAGCCTTCCACCCCTTCTACCTGCCTTGGAGTCTTGCCAAACGTAAGTGGTGGTGGCTGACTTTCCTGGATGGCAAGCTCTGAATAAATAGCCTTTGTTGGTCTCATTTGCCTGGTCCCCATTTATCTCCACACAAAGGAGCCAGGGTGCCCAAGGGGTGCGGCCGAATTTCTAGGCCAGTTCATGGGATCCCAGAGCGTGGAAGACCTCTGCCTTTTCTCTTCCTGTGGACTCCCGGAAGTAGGAAGCTGTATAGAGAGTCTGCCCAGGATGGAGTGGGAGGAGAACGGAATAACTTCAACAACAGGCGTTTATTCGGCACATTCTACATGCCAGTGAAGGGGCCTCTAAAGAGCTGGGCAATTTCTATGGGGCTCCTGGGTGGTTCAGTCGGTTGGACGTCCGAATTTGGCTCAGGTCATGATCTCGCAGTCCGTGAGTTCGAGCCCCGCGTAGGGCTCTGTGCTGACAGCTCAGAGCCTGAAGCCCGTTTTGGATTCTGTGTCTCCCTCTCTCTCTGACCCTCCCCTGTTCGTGCTCTGTCTCTCTCTGTCTCAAAAATAAATAAATGTTAAAAAAAAAAATTAAAAAAAAAAAAAGAGCTGGGCAATTTCTATCCTGGCCCTCAGGGGAGCTCACCCAGCAGCTCCCGAAATGCCCAGCCAACAGCGGCTCATGCAAAAAACAGGCAACCCTTCCATCCAGGAACTGGCTGAACTCACTGCTGACCTCTCTTTGCTCTGTAAAAATCCCGCCCCTCTTCCCAAGGCAGAGCATTCCTTCAGCGCCTCCTTTTGATGTGGCATTTGGAATAAAGGCTCAACCCTTCGCAGTACTCTACTTGATTTGCTTCCGCACTGGCCTAAGTGCTTTACATGTTTTATTTAATCTCATTTTCATAACAACTCTCCAGGTAGGTGCCATCGCTATTCGCATTTTATCAAGGGGGGAAACTCTGGCATGAGAAATTTACTTGGCAATTTCCAGGACGCATGGTATGCAGAGAAGTATGTTGAATATGTAAATATGATGCAGGGTGTTCTTAACCTCGTGACTGCTGACATTTTGGCTGGATAACTCTGTGTGGAGAGGGGGCCAAAAACAAGCGTTTTTTTTGGTCTTGTCCTTTGAAGAGCATCAGGGAGGGAAATTTCAAGAGAAAAGAAAGATCACCTTCGTTTTCTCACCAGCCACCTCACGTTACTGGTTTATATTGAGCTCATGATTAAACTCTACAAGCCTTCTTTTACATAAATTGTTTTGTCTTCTTCAACCTGTACTCGTAACATCGATTTCTTTTTTCCCCAACAAAATTCAGAGCTTTCCATTTAATCTGTGATAAATTTCGCATTCTTTGTTTTGGTCTTTCGTTACAAAGTGGCAATTGTTTAATTTTGATTCTTCCATCCAACTTACAAGCTATGTCTCCTACGTATTTATCATCTGTAACTTTGGTCACTGCGTTTCAATGCCAAAGTAACGCTGCTGGGGACAGAACCAGGAGGCCTGCTTTACTTCATGAAAAACCTCCTGCCTGGAAGTGGTTATGCATTCATAAACATTATTCTAAATTGTTCCACCAGCCCACTATCTCTGCACCTAAACATACCATTCCTGGAACCACTTTCATTCACCATGGTTTCTCAAAGACTGCCCAGAGTGGGAATATGGCCACACAGACAGACACCCCTCAGGAGCCCTTGAGGTTTTGGCCCTTGACCATGCATTTTCTTACTTCCCCAACCCTACTCTTCATTTTTCCACCTGTTAAAACCTCCTCATTTTTCAGGACTCTGAGAAGTCTGTCTCCTAAGCCCCCCACACCCTGGCTTCTTCGCAGCAAGTTACGTTCCCACTAACATGGTACATGGAATACTAGATGTATGAAGTCATCCATTGAATTTCATTTATTTCCACTAAAGGATGAAGGCCTTGAATGCAAGAACTGAGAATAACCATATCTCCCTTGTTTGGCCTAGGGTGTGGCCTGTGTTAGATTTACAGTTAATATTTAATGAATCAGGGGCGCCTGGGTGGCTCAGTCTGTTAAGCATCTGACTTTTGGTTTTGGCTCAGGTCATGATCTCATGGTTCATGAGTTCGAGCCCCATGTCAGGGTCCGTGCTGATAGCATGGAAACTGCTTGGGATTCTCTCTCCCCGTCTCTCTCTGCCCTTTCCCTGCTCATTAACTCTCTCTCTCTCTCTCCTCCCCCCCCCAAAAATAAATAAATAAACTCTAAAAAAAAAATTAAAAAATATTTGATGAATGAACATGTAGATAAAACCATTTTAAAACAGGTGCTTTATGGCTTCATCGATTTCTTATACTTTGATTTCTTTCAAAATATTTGCTCTAAAATATCTTTCCCTTTGGAACACAATTTTCCTTGCCGGAGAAGCCTTAGCAGAATTGAAACTGAAGAGCCGTGCTTCCTTCTGTCATCTGTTAGCATCGTACCATCTGCTCCAAGCAGAGGGCCTCTCTGTTTCTTTCTTGCTCCAAACATAGCTTTAAAGGGTCTTTTTGTTGTCTTTGGCTTTTTTTGCAAACCTCAGCTTATTCTGGGCATCACCCTCCAGAAATCGTTTTTCTAAGTCTGCACCATTCATTATTCAGGTTCAATGCCTTTCCATCTTGTGGGTGTCCTTTTTCCAACATAGCTCATCAGATGGCTCCTGGACAGTCATGGTCACATGAAGTCATGTAGACAATCCCTTGTCCTTTTTCAACAGGATCCTTTGTGATTGTGTTGTTACGATTTCATTTACAGAAAAGTAGAGTTTTCTTTTCTCTTATATGATCTTTGGCCATAAAGTAATATCCATATTTCTAACCAATATTTAAAATTGATTTCCAACAACCTGCGACCAATGTTGTTCTTGGCTATCACCAATTTTTTCTCCCAATGTTTATACCATTTCTAGCTTGTTTTTTTCCTTTTTGTCCAATTTTAGAATTATCTGTAAACCCCAGAAGACATAAGTCATGATCCTACTTTGACTACATAAAAGGTATCTACCTGAGCATTTTTTTTACTGAGTGCCTCAGTTTCTTCATCTGTAAAAGAGATAAAAATTGTACCTACTTAAGTGTCGATTTCTCTCATACAACTAGCTTCTCTTACATAACAGGTGTTTATAACGGGAGTTCTCAACTAGGGCAGTTTTGTTCCACAAGGGACATTTCGCTCCGTCTGGAGACATTTTTGATTTTCACAACTGGGGGGAGTTGCTACTGACATCTAGTGGATAGAGGCCAGGAATGCGACGAAACATCCCATAACAAAGAATCATCAGGCCAAAATGTCAATGGTGCCAAGGTTGAGAACCTCTGGAGATGAAACCCTATGAAAGCAAGAGTCGTGTTGACCATAATCGCTATTGTATCCCTGGCACCTAGCACAGTGTCCGGCACGTTGTGGGTGTGCAGTAAATGTGAAACGAATATCAGTGCTAGACAAAGGTCTGCAGCTGCCTGATTTCACATCTCGGGAGGGCAGTTACAAATGGCTTTAAAAAAACAATAATGGGGGCACCTGGGTGGCGCAGTCGGTTAAGCGTCCGACTTCAGCCAGGTCACGATCTCGCGGTCCATGAGTTCGAGCCCCGCATCAGGCTCTGGGCTGATGGCTCAGAACCTGGAGCCTGTTTCCGATTCTGTGTCTCCCTCTCTCTCTGCCCCTCCCCCGTTCATGCTCTGTCTCTCTCTGTCCCAAAAATAAATAAACGTTGAAAAAAATTAAAAAAAAAAAAAAAAAACCAATAATGAATCATACATTCATCAACCACCATTCGGTATCCTGTGCATAGAAAGGTCTGCCCAAAACCTGAAAGAAGAGAAGCAACTAGGTAACTTCAAACATACTTACCCAGGGTGTGCTGTTGCAATAGCTCTTGTACTGGTTGGGGAGTGGGAGGGTAGGGTGGAAGAGGCTCTGATTTGCAGTGTCATCCACGTTCTCTAGTGTAAACACTCCCATCATGGATGTTTTCAAGTTACCAATGTGATATCACTGAACTGGTAGTTGGGGAAAGTTGCCCACAATGAGCTCATGTGAGCAATTTCAAGTCAGTTCCGGTATCCACTGTATTTATCCTGAGCTTTCCCTCTGTCCTCTTGTGAGTAGTGTACCCACATTTACACTGTGATTCGCATCCTACCTTCAGGGGCCTTCGCCACACCCGTGGGTCCTCTGTAAGTCTGAGATTAATGGAACCAAAATAACTATGGCTGACCCACAGGTTTTTGTGGGCACAAGAACTCCATGATGTTTTCCACCTGGAGTTAAAAGAAAGCTACGCATTTGCTCTGGGCCCTTTGACATTCTGATGGCAAAATTCCAAATGTTTTTCCACCAACAAAAACATCTTTAAACCATTCTTTAAAGCTATGTTAAACCCGCAAACGTCAACCATTAAAAGTACAAGTATAATCATGTACTAAATAATAAGTAAGTCCCTTAAAAGGACCAACATGGTTTATAAAGCTCCTCCACTTTCTCTCTGTGGTGACGAGTTCAAGCCCACACCATGAATTCAATTTAGGGGGTCAGTGGATGGAAATTCAGGGGAAATATGAAGTCTGTGCCTTGATGAATCACACAGATAAACATCTCCTTGTCTCCTTGTCTGTGTGTAGAGACACGCACTATGCCTAATCAAATAAACCTTGATTATTCAACCGCAGGAGAAATTAAACAATTTTTTGTTAAAGTAAAGATTATTTTACTCAAATGTCTCTAAATTTCTAAAAGCTTTTAAGTTGTAGAGCTAAAAAAAATTTTCAGGAACTATCAAGTTTATCTCCTAGATTTTATAAATGTATATGTACTTTTCACTAGTGCTTCTCGGAAAATAGAATTTAATCAACACAACATGGACATCGTGGCTTTGGCCATTTAAATTTAGTGAAATTAACAACAGATCCTTCTCTTCATCGCTTGGGGTAAGGAGTGGCCGTAGAGAGATTTTCATGAGATTTGGAAGTCAGAAGACAAGCACAGCCATTATTCCGAAGGGTACTGGTCTGCATTTTACCCACATTGTCACTGGCCTTCTGCCCCACCTCAACGGCAAAATCCAGCGGTCATGCCACAGGTCCCTGGACTTTTGCTCTATTGCCTCCTTTAGGTTATCTGGTCTGGGGCCAGATATGTGTGCTGCTTTGGGACAAAGAGGGCTCTTTGTCATCAAGGTTGGATGTGATAAGGAGCACAGGTTCTGGTTTGTCCCCATGGGTTCCAAAGTTTCCTTGAAGGTTTTGACTTGCCCTCTCTCACTCCCACTTTATGTCTAGATTTGCTTCCTGCCTACTGTCCCTGCGAATCTACAGCAAACTCAGGTTCTCCACAATAGCATCTTCCATATTCTTTTCCAACATTCCCTATTCTACGTAACGCATAATGGTCTGTCTTCCTGATTGAGAACTAACCTATGCAATAGATTTACATGATTATTAGTTCATAGGTATTCTCTCCCTCTAACACATAGCAGTAGGTATCCTACCCATATCCCTTCACCTTACGCCAAAGATAACTTGCACACTGCTCTTGTGTACTATGGTTCCATGCATCTGTTTACCAGAATGGTTTCTTTGGCCACAGGAGTATGCTTGGATCACAAATGGGGGAAGGCAGAAGCGTTTGGAAGTTAACACCACAGGAGTAACTCTCAAACAAATAGAGTTGGAATTTGATAGATAGTTCCCCAGCTTCCTCGCCCTGCCACAGGATAATTCTGAGGTGTGTTCCTCAGTTTTTATAAGAGTCCCCATTGGACTTACACTCCAACTTCCCCCTGTGGTAATGTGCTCATTGTCCATTCCTGCCTCCCTTCACTCCAACACAGCACTGTTGGGATCACCTTCCAAACTATCCACTCGACTCCCACATCTTTCCTTCAAGGTCTGCTTTTGTTGAAACCCAAACTAATACAACATCTGAGTGTCTTTATATTCTGCTTTAAAAGGGGGAACATTCCCTTGTGAAGTGAAAAAGTGAAATAGCCATCTTACAGTATCGCACAGTCATCATTTTATTACAGCTCCTTGTAGAGAATGTAAGGCACAGTTCCCAACATTTTCCAAAGAAAAGCTAATTTGTTTTTGTCCCAGGGCTCATTGATTACGTATTTCCCTCTTATGCAAACCATGAATGTATTGACCATGAAGGTATTGACACCACACCTTCTTCCAGGTGTGGAATGATCAAGTTACAACCATCGGCTGTATGTCAGGGCTTGACAAGGTGGTGAAAATCACTTGGACAACGAGGAAGTGGATGTCCAGATCCCAAGCCACATCATAACCAAATCTGTGTAAAGGCTAACTAGACAAAAACAGCCTGAATTTCTACTTTCCCCACAACACAATGTTTTTATAAATACATTTACAGGCTTTTCCTACCTTCTTTTCCTAAAAAAAAAAAAAAAAAAAATCCACTCAGTACCATGGAAATTTGTTGAATTTCCAAGTAGCTGAGGTATTGCTCCACATATATAACAGAATTCAGAATTATTTTAGCTAGTTCTTCCAAATATAAAATATTGCCAGGAAAACTATCACCATGCAGAAGTCAATGATACAGACTAGGTTTGAAAGGAATACTTAACAATAACAAAGATAGATGTTGAAACGATTCTCTTATGTACTCCTATTTTCTTCCTGGTTTCTCTTTTTGAGCCAGTGACAATCCTAACAATTTTGTTAAACCAATAAAGGAAAGAAGCCAAGTGGTAGCTGATGATCCAGAAAATACATGGGATGGGGCTGCTGGCCCAGCACCAACGAATCATCTGTTTCAGTGGATGCATAACATCCTGGCCCAAAAAAAGAAAAGACTTTACAGCCAACATTCAACTATAGATAAAAGATGGAAGTCACCATTTAATAACCTGCCGCATTTCCCAGATAATTTCTATGGAAGTAGAGGGCAGGTGTTTTTGCAATCACATCCCAGCAGAGTCAAAAACAAATTTGGATTGGAAAGTAGAAACGGGCACGAACTATCAACATGCTTCTCGCTCTGTTAAAAAAAAAAAAAAGGGATTGCAAAAGTTTGTTTGTTTTTTTTTTCCCAAGAGAGATTCTAACACTACATAAGCAAAGTCCCCTGTGGGTGAATTATCTGGCAGAAAAGTTCAGAAAAGATAAGTTTTCATTATTGAAGCAATATATGTCACATTAGTCATCCACAAAAATTGAGCAAACATGGGTTTAAATTAACGGCCAAGAGTCACTCAAATATACTTAGATTAAATGAACTGATACTTGTTTCTTTAGATAACTAAAACAGATGTTTCACACTCCTCTGACTTCTTCTGAACAACGCATGTGACAATTATATCCTTTCCTTCTATGAAATCCAACTATACTTTCTAAGCACAACAGGAATAGTATAAATGTTATAATGGGTCTGCGCTTAAGTGTATCACTGGGAAATCATTTGAGTGTAGAAAAAGAGAACGGTGTATAATAAGAGAAATTCAGTTTTATTGTATTAGATTGTGTCATATTAGGACTATTCAGATTCTCTGTTTTGCAAAAGATTGAGAATCTTAATTCGCCAGCCTGTTATAATCATGCACATCGAAATTATTTTACTTAATTTACAGAGCGAAATTTGTTTTGCAAAACAAAAAAGAGAACGTCCAATACAACTGGAATGCACTGTACATAGAAGAATTATTTGAGGGATGTCCCTTGTAACTGCGCCAGTTTTAATTTATAGTATCCATTTATTATTTCCACTGTTTTGCTTTCCGAGAAAAGTTTTATGCTCTGCAGAATTTCAGTGCAGTGAGGCAGGTCTGGTATTATTTTCTGTTGCTACTATGTTACAGCCAATCTTTTTTATTTACGTTAAACTATTGTTTCAGATGCATCTTAGTTTTCTTCAATACTGTGGCTCACTCTTGCAGAAGTACATGCAAATTTTTTTTTTATTTTGTGAGCAATAGAAGGGAAAATGATGCATTATGCTACTCTTGCAAAAAAAAATCATTAGCTCTTGCCAAAAGCGAAGCAGTTGATCTCTTGCCATGCTACTGTGTATGATTACTAATTTTCTATCAAGCACTGTCCTATGATAAACAAAATGATCCTTCGATGATGCCAAAAGGCAGACAATGCTTTGATAACTCAGCAAGACTACCTCTAACTGTTTCCCAAAAGGGTCTTTTCAAGGAAACCACATCTATGGCTTTCTCAGAAATGCCAAGGATGTAAGCATACCTCAGGCAGATTTCATTGTAACATTAATTAAATGATCCTCTCAATCACTAATTAATTATAGAATCATAGAATGATAGGGTTGAAAGGGACCTTGAGAGATCAACGGAGTCAGCATACCCATCCTCTATAGGGACCGTGTGTAAACTATTCCAGACCCAGGGAAACTATCTTTTTTTTTCAAATCTTAGCAAGGAGATTGTAGACACAATCTCCTTTCACCATCTAGTCCAAGGATGAATGCACATGTCATGAGAAAATCCTTCTAATAGACACTTTAGTTGCCTGAGCACACACCTGGAGCCCATCCCCTAGGCCAGTCAGTATTTTTTGCTTCCCTGGGGACTCCAGGCTAATTATGCCCCCTGCTTGTCACTTATGAGGAGCACTTTCTTTTTCTAACTTTCCAGCTGTCACTGGTTAGTATAAATTCTCTTAGAGTTTTCCAGGGTGTTCTTCATTTCTGGAACTTGTGTTTGGAAAATGTGAAGATCTGATCTCCGCAGGATGGAAGAATAAGACCCTCTCTAGGCCCCATTCTGCAGCCAGAGAAATTCATTTGAAAGGCCCATTCTGCTTACCAGGAACAGTGGAGGAGAGTAGCTTTACATGCATGCCAGCTCTATTTCAAAAGAAGAGAAGAGAGAAACAATGGGGCAGGAAACAAATTTTAACGTAGCCAAACAACTTCCAAGGCGCGTGAATGTTCTAAACTGATATATTTAAGAAACTTTTAAAAATCCCCAAAAAGAAACTTCAAAGAAAATTATGCCTGTCTACATCACAGAAGGTTTGAACAACCACACCAACCACATTCACCTAATTGACACTTACAGAACACTATTTCTAGATTGAAATACTAAAGCTGAGGTTTTCAGCACAGAAAGGAATTAAATTAGAAATCAATAATAATAAAATACCCAGGAAAATCTCCAGATATTCAGAAAACAAAAATCATACTCCATTTGCTTAAATTTTCTTTAAGTAATCTCTACACCCAGCATGGGGCTTGAACTCACACCCCCCCCCCCCCCCATCAAGAATCGCAGGCTCTACGACTGGGCCAGCCAGGTGCCCTGCGGAAATCATGCTCCTAAATAATTCACGGATTAATAAGGAAATCACGAAATCTAAACATACGTTGAACTGAATAACAAAGATACAGCAGACCAAAATATGGGGGATAGAACAAAGATGGGGATAGTAATATTGAGAAGGAAATATATCGCTGTAAATGTTCATATTTGAAAAGCAAAAAGACCCAAATCAATGACCTAAGATTCTAACAAAACAGTTTAGAAAAAAATAAGGGGAACAAAAGACAAAATATGTAGGGGTGCCCGGATGGCTCAATCGGTTAAGCGTCCTGCTCTAGATGTTCTCGGGGTTGGCGAATGTGAGCCCTGCTGTGTCACATCATCAGCATCAGCGACATCGCAGAGCCTGCTTGGGATCCTCTGTCTCCCACTCTCTCTGCCCCTCCCCGCTTGCAATTGTTTTCTGTCTCTCTCTCAAAAAAATAAAAATAAAAAACATTTTTTAAGCAGACAAAATAAGTAGAAAGGATAAAATAATGAAGATGATATTAAAAGCAGCACAACAGAAAATGGGCAAAGGAAGGGAAACAAAACCAATTTCTGAAAAAAATTAACAAAATTAACAAACTCAGATTGATCAAGAGAAAGAAAACAAATCGCTACTATCAGGAATAAAAAATGAGCTATCAATTCAGATCTTGCAGATACTGAAAATAATTTTTTATTTTTTTTTAAGTATATTTATTCATTTCAAGGGAGACAGAAAAGCAAGTAGGGGAGGGGCAGAGAGAGAGGGAGAGGGAGAGAATCCCAAGCAGGCTCTGCACTGTCAGCACAGAACCCGATGAGGGGCTTGAACCTATGAAACACAAGACCAGGACCTGAGCTGAAACCAAGAGTCAGACACTTAACCGACTGAGCCACCCAGGTGCCCTTAAAAAGAATTATTTAAATGTCAATAAATTTGACAACTGAGATGAAATGGACAATGGCTTGGAAAATAGAAGTATGTACAAAATGACATTTATAATATGACATTTATAAAAATCACAAAAAACAAAACAGAAAGCCTGAATATCCCTATATCAATTAAAGTAACTGAATTCATTATAAAAATTTCAACGACGAAAAAAAATAGACAAAAATAATTTTACTGGTGAATTCTATCAAACATTGAGGAAGAAAAATAAGACCCATCTGATACGTTTTCAAAACACAAAAGGAAGAAACACTGACAAACTCATTTTCTGGGGCTAATTAACCTAAAATATTATGGGCCAGTATCTCTCATGAACATAGACACAAAAATCCCCTGCAAAATATAAGCAAATAGAAACCAATAATATATCAAAAATATAATACATTATTACAAGTAGGTTTATCCAGGAATTCAAGGCTGGTTGAATATTTTTTAAAATGTAGCCTACTCTACTAAATAACAAAGGGGAAAATTCATATTATCAGTCCAGTAGATGCAGGAAAAACAACCAACAGAATTCAACACAATTAAAATTTTTAGCAAACTGGGAATAGAAAGGTACACTGTCAATCTGATTTAAAAAAAAAATAGACACAGCTAATATCATACTTAATGGCAAAAATATTGAACATTTCCCCTAAAATCACTAATAAAGCACAGATATTCATTTTTACCACTTCTATTAAATATCATAATTCAGGTTTAAGTCATTGCAGTGAGGCAAAAAACAAATATAAGTCATACCAATCAGAAAGGAAGAAGTAAATCTGTTCCTATTTTCAAAAATCCCAAAGGATCTACAAAACACTTACAAACCTAAGTGGAAAGATATAATATGTTCATGGATTAGAAAACACAATATCACTAAGCTATCTGTGATAGCTAAAATCATCTATGAATTTAATACAATTTCAATCAACCCTGTATTTTTCTAGAAATTGTCAAGCTAATTTTAAAATACATGCGGAAATAAAAGAACCTAGAATAGCCTAGGAAATTATTTAAAGGAAGAACACAATTGGAGGACTTACTCAATACGATAAAAAAGCTTTCTTATAAAGCTACAATAATCAAGACAGTTTGGAGTTAGTAAACAGATAAATGTAGACATAATAAAATACAACTAAGGGCGTAAGTACATCCACGTATATACTGTCAATTAATTTGTGGTAAAACCAAGGCAATTCAATGAAGCAAGGAGTCTTTTTATTAAATGTTGTCGGAACAGCTGGATAATCCATTTTTTAAAAAATGAGCATTGAACTTTACTTTCCACAATGCATAAAAACCCACTGAAAATGGATCATAGACTCAAATGTAAAACCTAATAAAATGAAACTTCTACAAAAACCATGGAAGAAGGTCTTTGTGACCTTGGAATACGTAAAGATTTGTTGGGTCACAAATGCCACAATCCATAAAAATATTTGAAAATTTTGACCTCATCAAAATGAAAAGCTTTAGATCTTCAAATGACTGATACTATCAAGCAAACAAAAGGGCAAGCCACAGTTTTGGAGAAAATACTTAGAAAATGCACCTGAGACAAAAGACTTCTGTTTAGAACACTGTGCATAAAAAATGCTCGCGTTCAATAGTAAATCAAACAGTTTAACCCAGTTTAGGGGGAGAAAAAAAGAGCAAAAGATTTGAAGACACTTTCTCAAAAGACAATAGAAGAGGGGCCAAGAAACACATGAAAAGATATTTAAAATCATGGGTCACGTGGGGAAATTTGAATTAAAATCAAAACGTGATATTGCCAAAATCTGGGAAGCCTGAAGACAGCAAAGCAAAGGCGGGTCTGGGGAGCCACTGGAACTGGCATAATTTAAGTATGTGAAGTTCATTGCAGGTAAATTATCCTTTGATTAAATTGGGAAACACCTGTAAGCTAGCCGGTCCTGGACAAGTAATGATCCGGTGTAACCAAGATTAACAAAAATATATATTAAAGAGCCTGAGGAACACAACCAAAACAAATCATTGTAAACAGGAGTTATTCTGACGTTGCTCAGCTACACAGACAAAATAAAGCCGCGGGGCTGAAACGCTCACATCAGTGGTTTTACTGTTTGGGCTCAGTGTTCACACAGAAGGTCCATGCTGTTTATATTTCGGATGGGAACACTACAAACTGTGACTCGTTCTGCTGTCGGGATCCTCAGTGTGACGGTAGTGGAACCACAGGGCTCGACATCATTCTCTGGCAGGAAACAGATCTCCGACAAAAACGACACTTCTATTTATTGTACAGATGTTAACTTCATTAAACTGGAAACATTCTCCTCCCTCTATGCATTGTGTGAGCAATACTTCAGCCCTAATAAATGACCTATTTGACACGCAATCAGACAATTAAGTGGATTAAAAACCTGTAATAAAATAAAAATTATAGTGGTGGATGCCGGTTCCCTTTGGGTGTTTTTTTTTTTTTTTAGGAATTTTTAATTTTTTCTTTTTGCCTCACTGATACAGAATTGTTTATATAAACAAAATACACGCATACAAAAATATTTTAACCCGTATTAATGAAGACAAAGGGCCTCCTGAGAAAACAGTGGCCAAGGATCAAGCAACTTAAAATTTGTTTTAATTTGTATTCTTCTGGAAAAGACAGAAAAAAGATTTTCTCATTTCCATATCAGTGAAGATTCAGTATTCACTGGTCAGACAAACAAATTACTTTATATTGATATGCTAATTAGGCCTTTAGTGCATATTACTCACACCTAGTGTGATCTATAAATCTTATGAATGAAGAGGACAGAAAAAGCTTAAAGGTTGAGAATAAACATAACAAAACTATTGTGACCGTGAGCTTGACATAGTAGAATGTATCTTGGGCATCTCAAGCTATCAGCTGGCTGCTTTCCTACCTCTAATGTCATCTACCAATAATCACCATGGACCTCCCAGAATAGGCTTTGAGATGCTTTCAGCTGACTTTGTGATTTGAGTAGACAGCGTGTTATAGGGATGGTGAGAATGGAATAAAAGCAACAGACATGCTACACTGTGACAGCAGGTGCAATTTGCGAGCCTAAGCTGGTGGCACAGGTATGTAGAAAACAAAATATGAAAAAGCCTACACCCTCCAAACCGGAGAATCTTCGCACAGATATAAGACTAACACCAAAGTTCACAGAAGAAAAAACACTTGGTCCTATTAACTGAGCCAAACCCCCAGCCCCAAACAGCCTGAGAAGATCAATCTTAAAATCCAGCTTTAGCATTGAAATGATTCAGAGCCAAGAATAAGGCAACTTAGAGAAAATGCATTCTTCCAAAGTGCTGGATATCTGGAATTCCTTTAGCTGCAGCATTGTTTTTATTCCGCAGTTAGAATTTCAATGCGTGGTTCAGAGACTCCTAATTATCTCCCGATATCTGACTTTCCTTATCTTCTACTATAATAGAGTCCCTGGTTTTAAGCGGGAAGCCTCCCTTACAGTTAGGCGTGTCCATTGGACTAACTTCTGGGATAGATGTGAAATGCGTGTAACTTACAAGAAGCTCCCAGAAGACAGAAGTATATTCTTCTCTTCCCCTGTCTTCCGTCCCTCTGGCTGAAATGCACATGTGGACGGCTGGACACGAAACAGCTGTGTTACACAGAACATGCCCTTGGGAATGGCCACGCACAGCAGCAGGACAAGAAAAAAGGAAACTGGGTGCCTGAGGCTTTCATGGAGCAAAGCCACTGAAGCACCCCCACATGCCTATGTCTAGTCTTTACAGCAAAAGACACATTGGGGTGTCTGGGTGGCTCAGTCGGTCAAGCAGCTCTTGATTTTGGCTCAGGTCATGATCTCATAGTTGTGACGTCGGCCTCTGCACTGGGTGTGGTCTGCTTAAGATTCTCTCTCTCTCTCTCTCTCTCTCTCTCTCTCTCAATAAACTCCTATCTTGTTTAAGCTTCCTTTATTTGGGGGATTGCTCTTATTTGCAGTGAAATCTAATCCTAAATCTGAAAAAAACAAAAACAAAAAACCCACAAGCACAAAGTACTCGAATGAGTTAAGAGACCGTCAGGAACAAGTGTCAGAAAATAACACTTGATACTTCTACTCTTTGGGCTGGAAGAGGGCAGGAGAAAGAAGGACTCTAATAAAAATTGGGAATGACAAGAAGAGAAAAGGAAGAATAGAAAAGGAAAGGTAAAAATTCTCAAGACAAGTTTCTGGGCTCTTAAGTTACGTTCAGACAAGGAATAGCTATGAACCAGTGTCTGGTTATGCCCCTCTCATCTCTCCTAAGGGTGCTTTAAACATCTCTCTCATGAGGTTGTATGCATTGAATTTACACCAATGACAACCACAGGTAAAAATGACCATGGGCTATCGTAAATTCTCATAAATACATTTGTATATGTTATAGAAGTGACATCAGAATTAAATGTATAGATTCTGTAGTCATTCTGGCTTGGTTTGAATCACGGCTCTCTCATGCACATCTGTGTGATTTGGGGCAAGGTACTTACCCTCTCTGATCCTTGGTCGCCTCATTGTAAGTGACATTAATAACAGTACCAACTATTAACTAAAAAAGACAAACTTACCTATAAAGCCCTCTAGAAATGTCTAGTATAAAGTGTTTAAAAATGTCTCAACATTATTTGCTGATAATAATATTGAATTACCAGTACATTTCTCAGCTTCCAGGGAACAATTAAGCTCCTAGAATCCAATTTTCCCCTCAATCAAATGTAACTCTCCTCCTTTCCACCCTACTTCCATCCCAGCCACAGCCATGTGGATACAAAGGACCCAGCAAAAGACTCAAGGCCCTCTGGATTGGGGAAGCCATAAGATGGGAACAATCTGAATAAAGAAGCAATCTGGGTGTCTGGAAAACCATGGGGAAGGCTATCTACCAAAGTCACTGCACTCTGCGTGAGCAGGAAACTTTTCATTGTGTTTATGCACTGAGATTTGAAGGCTTGTTTCTTATATCATATGACTTTACCTGCTTTGACTCATTGCATTAGTTTTCTGGGGCTGCTATAACAAAGCATCTGAGTGGCTTTACAACAGAAAATATATTTTCTTACAGTTCTGGGGGCTGGAAGTCCAAGGTCAAGGCACTAGCAGGGCCTTGTTCCCTCTGAAGGCTCTAGGGAAGGATCTGTTCAGACACATCTCCCAGCTTCTGGTAGTTCTTGGCTTGTGACAGGATCATTTCAATCTTCACATAACTCCTAGCCCCACAGCGCCATATGAAGACTGTTTGTCTGTATCCAAAGTTTCCCCTTTTATAAGGACACCGATCATATCGGGGTAGAGGCCACTCTCATGACCTCATTTTGACTTGATTACCTCTGTCAACACCCTATCTCTAAATGAGGTCATGTTTTGAGATAGTAGGGTTTAGGATGCCAACCTTTCTTTTCTGGGGGACACAATTCCACCCATAAAACTAATACAAATAGCTGATTTCCTAATTCTACAAATCAGCAAAAAAGAGATACCAGAAATGAAACCTATCATATTCTTCCCTGGTTATTGTTATACTAGAGAAAATCTTAAACTAGTTGCCCACCTACCAAAGTCACTTTTTGGCAATGATTTACTCTGCGCATTGATATATAGCCATAGCTTTCTCTTCAGTCTACAGATATATATAATGCTATAAGCCTCTCGGTGGTGTGGACCAGCCATTTACTGGTCATTCCAGTCTCAAAGAATTATAATAAGGCTCTAAGAAACACTTCAGGAAGAAGTTTTATAGCAATAATTAGTATGTCTTTTATATCTGTTATAGAAAAACGTTATACAGCTAGCAATTTCTATATAAAAATAGTATCAAATGTGCACAATCCTAATGAAATTATTTCCTGTCACAAGAATAAAAGTAAAGAAAAGAATGGATAAAATATGACTCAATATAAGCGCTCAAAATCAAGGAGGCCACAATGTTAAGTGGTATTGGGTAACTCATACCCATGTCAGGTATCATATCCAATATACATTGTAAGGAAATGGGGAAAAAGGAGTTTCTGGAGAATAGGCACATATATTCGTTTACTCATTCTCTCTTGCTTCCATCAATAACTTTAGAGCCAACTTTCTTCTCCAGGAGATTGTCTTTCCTGCAATCTGTTCATAGTCTCATGATAGTTTATGGCTCAAATGTCCATATTTGAAATATTTAACACTCCCCAGAAAGCTTTATTTTGTCTTTATCTTAACCTATAATGAAAATCAAAATAGCCCAAATAACTGCTTTACCTACCCGCAAACCAAAGAAGAGGCTGACAGCCAACTTATTCCTGTAATTCACTTTAGGAAAGACCAAGTGAAGAAAATTCAGGCCTTAGGCAGGCGATTGCATGGACCCATCACATTTTAAGTCTAATAACTTTTTCAGAAGCACAATAAAAGAGGAGCGAACCATTTTTATTTGAATAAAATCTACTTCCACAAAACATGGTATTACCAAACTACATCAAAGGCTATTCACAAAATACCCCAAGGATGGTTCTAACTTGAGGTTGTGAGAAAGACTTGAATCAGTGGTTCAGAAAGGCAAAAATAATTTTATTTACAATGGAAAACATGTTGAAGGAAGAAAAGGGGAAACCAACCACCACCACCACCACCCCCCCACCCTTGTTTCTGGAAAAGAGGTTAGAGAACCCAGGGCGCCACACGGATTAGAATTTGCTGAATTTACATGTTGAGATAAAAGGCACAACACTTTCTAAAATCCTCTGCGTTTCCACAGATTTCTTGAGTGTAAATTAACTTGTAATATGTTAAGGCAACCACTAGTGTCTCTCTTGATCAAAGATCTGGTTTGGTTACCATAATAGTCACTCTGAAGTGGGTTAGAAGACTGGAGAGGACCGTGGGATGGAGGGACGTCATTGGGCTTAAGCATAGAATGGGCCAAATGGAATGAGAGGAAATCTGAAAAATGGTACCAGCTGTGGGGAATCTCCCCTTCTGAGCACAGTGGCTCGTGATGTCACCTAGTGTGCCTTATATTTTAGGTCCCAGAATTTAGGAGAGAAGAAATTAGCGTGAGCATGAACACTGGAGGGTCCTGATATAAATAACAACAAGAGGTTCAAGAACATATCAGCTGAAACTATTTCAAGGTCATCACTTCCGGGCAAGAGCGGAAAACATTTTAGAAGCTGAACCGATGCGGAGAGAAAAATGAGAATTGTTCATGTTTTTTGCGTGCATTTCTCATACAACACAAATAAGGATTTGAAAAAGCAGTTTTAGTACATAAACCTGCTTTTTTTTATGAGAGGTGTCTTTAGCTTCTCTCCGTATACTGCCTCCTCCCCTGGTACACATAGCCGTCTTCATCTTCTTTATCCTAAAAATATCTTCCCTCTTCAACGAGATTCCCTTGGTTTATCACACGGGCTTTTGCTTTGTTCATCGCCATTTCCAAACGAGACGGCCACACTTGCTTGATCCACGCCTAATTCTTCCTTCATCCTTTGCGATCAAACCTTTGCTAAGACTCTAATCTTGGCAGCCTCAAAGATAACCGCCCTTCCCATCAGCCCTCTCTCAGGACACCCTCGCCTCGACTTTAGAGCATTTTACACCGTCACTCTACTCCTCTTACCTTCTTCCCCTTGCGTATGGTTTCAGAAATTCCTGGTTCTCTCAGTAGGTCTCCGATTATACTTTCTCACCCACTCCTACTGACACATCTTTATTTGATTCTTTCAACACAGACATTTCTTTCTGCCTTTTATACTTACCTTCTTGCAGTCCCTTCCAGATGACAAGCTTTCCCAGATCTGTGCCTCTGCCTTCTAGAATTCAAATTCCTCATTATCAGCTGCTGGCTGCACGCCTGTCTCCATGTAAATATTCTACCAACCCTCAAAGTTATGAAAGCATCCATACCTCAGTGAACACAGGCTTTGCCAATACTTCTGTTTAATCTTGTAGTTCCATGGTTGATTTCTTTTCCCCAACCAGTAGAGAGGCCAGCTTTTGTTCGCCGGTAGTTTCCTAGACAGACACCACCTTTACACGCTCAGCTACTTTCGACAATTTGCTTTGTTCATTCATTTATTCAGCAGATAACAGTGTTTATCATGCACAGGTGTTCCCAGCATTGAGTTACAATGTTAAAAATAACAGGTATGGTCTCTGCCATGATCTCTTTGTGATCGTTTGATTAAACGTCTGGAAAGAGTTTAAAAATAAATGAAAGTTTATAACTGTGATGCATACAATAGAGGTTATGCTATGTGATGCCATTAAAATAATCAGGATATTCATCTCATCCAGAAAGTCAAGGAAGGTACCCCTGAGAGAGGATGACTTTTAGGGAAAGCAGATCACCAGGTAGATGCTGAAGGAAGGTGGAATCCAGGTAGGCTGGCTGGCTTCTCACATTCCCAGAGACCTTAACCATGACTCAGGGAATAATTGGTCCTTTGACAGTAACATTTAAGGTAAAAAGATTAGAACCTTCCTTCATTTTTAATTGCAAGTCTCTGAAAGTTTAAAACCGGTAGGCTATTTTGATGATCAGTGTTATGTGTCAACTTGGCTGGGCTGTGCCCCACTCAGATATTTGGTCAAACATGATTCTGGGTATTTCCAGAATGGTATTTGGGATGAGACTAACATTGAAATCAGTGGGCTCAGTGAAACAGATTGCCTTCCCTGACATGGGCGCGCCTCACTTAAATAAAGGGCTGAATATAACAAAAAAGGCTGACCCTCCCCAAGTCAGAGAATTCTTCGTGTCAGCCATCAAACCTTTAGGTTCAAACTGAAACATGAGCTCTTACTGAGTCTCGAGCCAGCTGGGCCTTTGGACTGGAGCCTACATCATTGTCCTCCTGGCCTGCCAACTTGCCGGCTCACCCTGCAGATCGTGGAACTTTCTTGCCTCCGTAATCATGGAAGCCAATTCCATATATATACAGATAGTCCTGGTTGTATGAAGAGCCCTGACTCCTACAGCCACAAAGGTTTCTAATGAAATTTTCCAATGCAATTTCTCATTCTGTTTCTATGTTAACCCACTGTGTATAGAAGGCGAAAAGTCAATTACTGTACCAGTTCACACTGAGTGCACTTTCAGGAAACCTTATGTTTTTGTTTGGGAAAACATCTTGATGAATCTCCAGAGGTAGATAGGGAGACCCTATAGGAAAAGAGCTAGGCAACAAGCCATTGTAGGGAAACTACTTCACATGAAAAGAGGTTATTTTTGCTTCTGGGAAGGAATGGGAGGGCAGAAGTAGAGAAAGGAAGAGGAGGAGACAAGAATCAATGCGGAGGGAAGGGAGGCTGTGTGCACTGCAAGAAAAGAAGAGACTAAGAAGAAAACTCTGGTATGGGAACTGGAGAGATTTTAAGAATCAGATGCCCAGGGTTCAGTACTAAGTACTCACAGGAATTCATGGCTAACTCCAGGGTGTTCTCTTCTTTTCTCTTCCCAACAGAGCCCCATTTTGTTCTCATATCCAGTAGCCCTGCATTTCATGGGCCACTCCGAGGCTCACGCAGGAAATGTTGATCAGTCTAAGCCAGTCATTGTAATTATGTTTCTTGTTCCTGACTAATTTAGGCATCGACATGTGCCAAAGCCATGGCCCCTGAAAACGTAGTGCTCTTAAAAAAAAAAAAAAAGCTGGGGCGCCTGGGTGGCCCAGTTGGTTAAGCTCTGACTTGGGCTCAGGTCATGATCTCATGGCTTGGGGTTCGAGCCCTACACCGGGCTCTGTACTGACAGCTTGGAGCCCGGAGCCTGCTTCGGATTCTGTGTCTCCGTCTCTCTCTGCCCCTCCCCGGCTCACTCTCTGTCTCTCCCTCTCTCTAAAAAGTAAATCAACATAGAAAGAAAGAAAGAAAGAAAGAAAGAAAGAAAGAAAGAAAGAAAAAAGAAGCTGAATGCAAGACTTTCCCCTTCTTGCCTCAATATAGTCTGGACTTTGACAGCCGTAAACTTGAAAAATTCACCCATCCTAGAAATACTCTACCAAGGACTTTGTTACGTGAGAAAAGAATTTCTTTGTTTTTCATTTTCATTCAGGTTTCCTGTTATTTGCAGCCAAAGACAGCATAACTGAATCAGGTACCTGAAGAAAGATATGTGTACGAACTGGTGAAAATACACTTGCTTAATATATTCTACACTGAAAATTTTATGACTCCTAAAACAATTTTTTCAAGCAATTTTCTCATGTTATCTATCAGGACATAATTTGTTAATCTATTTAAGTATCCATGAAATAATAAAAATGTAAGATACTTATCACTACGTATAAGTAAAAAACGTATACTACGTTTTTTAATGTCCCTAAAAAAGTAAGTAACAAATGGTATAAAAAGCATTTTACATTGGCAACCTTATAATATTCTGTATGTCGCTAGCTAAGAAAACCTGTATAAGGACATGAAGTTTGTCTTAACCTATTTTACTTCTAAAATTGAGTAAGAATTCCCAAAATTCCCAAAGTACTCTGATTCCATCATTCTGTACCTCTAAATACTACTTCTCATTTTATTTTATTTTTTTTTAATTTTTTTTTCCAACGTTTATTTATTTTTGGGACAGAGAGAGACAGAGCATGAACGGGGGAGGGGCAGAGGGAGAGGGAGACACAGAATCGGAAACAGGCTCCAGGCTCTGAGCCATCAGCCCAGAGCCTGATGCGGGGCTCGAACTCCCAGACCGCGAGATTGTGACCTGGCTGAAGTCGGACGCTTAACCGACTGCGCCACCCAGGCCTCCCACTACTTCTCATTTAATTAGGAGCTGATTATTATTCACATTCTATTAGTAATATATATTTTCAAGTTTTATTGAGTCTTATAAAGTTATAATTAGAAAAATAATAACATCACTGGGTTTTAGCTCCAGAGCTAAATAATCTGTTTATACTATTTCATGTCAACCTCATACCTTCCAATTTTTCAGATAAGACCCCAAGGTTTAGATTTAGAGTATCCACTTCCATATTCTAATAGTATAACCTAGGTCTATCTGTGTAAAGAGTTAGGAGTTATTAAAATAGCTAATATATTAAAGTTTTAAAAACCTCAAAATACCAATGTAACTAGAATTTTCTCCCAAATTGTTTTGGAAGGGACTGGAGGCTGGGCACATTATTTTCATTTATTTTGGAAAAATAATAATTTAAAAGATACACATACAACCTGGTATTTGTAAACCTCTGTTACTAACGTTGATATGTTTGTAAAATAAACATAGAACAAAGGTGTTTTAAAGCATATTTAATAACACAATTCAGATAGAAAAATACTACTGAACTAAGAGGTAAGTTTATTGTATTAATAGTATTAAATAGCTCTATCATCTCTGTACATCAGAAAATTCCGTGATGTTCAAATTTGGTTTTGTTCTGAAGAACTTCACTAGGTATTTGGTTCACCGTTCATTCAGAAGTTTTTCAACATTTTCTTCGAAATTTCTGGAGACTTAACCATAATTCTCAAACAACAAGAGCACACTTACACAGAATAAAAAAGAAAAAAAAGAAAAAGAAAAAACTCTCAGCTATGGTATGAATTCTTAAGAAGACATATTACTGAGCTGTTTCGATGAACGCTACACCTATTGTCTTCCATTGAGATTTTCCTCCATCAAATTAATGATAACAAACTTGAACTCTGTTGGAACACATTTATTGCAAAGTCTGGGGCTCTTACATAGATGGGTCCCGAACCATTTGTGTTGATGAAGTATGAACATTTCATATGCAAGAATTGTTTTTCTGCAGTAGCAAAACCCGTTCTAGTCATCTAATTAAAAACAGTTTTTTGTGGTAAATGCATAAAATTCAAAGTTAAAATTAAGGAGTCCCCAATTCTTAGTTTCAATATTTTTAATAAAAGGAGCAATACAATCTTAATAGAAATAGAAAAATGTGACATAAGTATAGACCTATCCAAAAAAAAAAAGCAATGAAATGGTTTGATAGAAGTTGCATTCAGTATGTGCATGCTGGTTATTAGAGATCACTATTTTCTTGCTAGGTTCTCATATTTAATCTCTTTACTTACTTTTAATGTAAAGTCTTGCCTATATATAACTGCCAACCAAAAAATTACAAGAAACTATAACCAAATTAACAAAAATAAACTTGAAAATAGAGAGAACATAGAGATAAAAACTGACTGATGATATCAACGCAAATGATCAGATAACTGGAAAACTAAAACCCACATTTTGGAATAATGTCTGGGATCACATACTTTTATCTCCTCTTCCTCACAGAAACTCAATAAAATGGCAGCAAAGGGCATAAAAAAGGTATAAAACTACAAGAACCAAGCGAACAAGAAAAGGCAGAACAGTAAATAAAACAACCATTGGAAGATGTAAAGCAGATGACTCAGTAAAATCTAGGAATCTATAACCTAGAAGCTACAGAATAAAATATCAATGGGAAATGGACCAGGATACCTGGTATAATATTATTATATTAATAATAAAAATATTAGGGTGTAGAAGAACCAGGAATTGTAAAAGGTAAAGATGATGCCTGTTTATGAAAACAAGGGCATTCATGAAAAGTGTATATGTGGAATAGTGAGACCCCCAAGTGTCCCCTTATCCTAAAAACCAGGTATGACCCCTGCTCTCCACATGCACATAGGAACAGAGGAAACTAAAATTGAATCTGATGTAGAAATAAATATGAGGGAACCAGATGCCTGTATACCAGGCACAGTAAAAAGAAACAAACAAAGAAAAGGAAACAAAAAAACACCAATGAGGAGTGGACAGCAAAATAGGAGGACTAAGTAAAAAAAAATTTTTTTTAACGTTTATTTATTTTTGAGACAGAGAGAGACAGAGCATGAACGGCGGAGGGGCAGAGAGACGGAGACACAGAATCTGAAACAGGCTCCAGGCTCTAAGCGGTCAGCACAGAGCCCGACGCGGGGCTCAAACTCACGGACTGTGAGATCATGACCTGAGCCGAAGCCGGCCGCTCAACCGACTGAGCCACCCAGGCGCCCCAGGACTAAGTAAAATTTTAAACATGAGGTAGTATAAATGTAATCTTTGTCTCCCATACTGCTCCAAGAAATAATAAGAAAGAGCACTTGGAAATGAAAATATATTGAAAATCAGTTTGAAAATAAGAGAAAAAAGTAAAGCTTTGAAAATCTACCCTAAAGACATGTGTAGACAATAGGATAGAATAGCTAACTACTGGAGGATTAGACCAAAGAGTGAGAAATTAGGTTGGTAGAAATTCTAAAAGTAAACAGTAGAGTAAATGCAAGGGAAGAAATTGTTAAAGGAAAAAATACCAGAAAGTTTCACAGGACCACACAATTAAAAGAAACAACTGCCCAATATCAAGAAAACTAAGAGGCCCACACTAAAGACACTTAATAAGATTTTATAACATTGAAGGGAAAAGCAAATATCCTAAAATTTTCCAGAGAGTGAAACAAAGACCCAGTAAATCAAGAATTTTAAATATGCATAAAAATGTTTATAACATCTTTACTCAGAAAAGCGGAGAAACTAGAAATAGTCTAAATGCCCATTTTGTCCATGGGCATTATTAATTCTGGCAAATAAAAAAATCGATGAATGCTACATGCAACATAGATGGATCTTAGAGGCATAATGTTGAGCATAGTATGCCAAATACAGAAAACTGTATACTATATGATTTCATTCATATGATATTCAAACAGGCAAAGTCAAAATAGCAGTTGAGTTTAGAGGTCAAGAATGATTTACTAATAAAAACACAGGGAACCTTCTGGGGCTGAGGCTAGAAATGTTCTGTGTATACTTGATCTTTGTAGATGGCTCCTGCTATATGTAAAAACCCATCAAGTTATACATTTAAGTGTACTGGATATAGAATATACCTCAATAAGCTTTGCTTTTAAAATAACCAAAAAAAAAAAAATAAGAATTCCCTTGAACTTCTCGACAGCATCACTGAAAACAAGAAGATGAACTAATGTATTCAAAATCCTGAGGGAAAGCAAGTTGCAAGTTAGAATTCTATACCCATCAAAACTATCAATATAAAATAGGGAAAGCCTCAAAGAGTACTTCCTATGTATCCTCACTTAGAAAAATTCAGGAGGATGTGCATCACAAAAATAAAGTAATGGACCAAAGAAGAGATAGACTCAGGATCCAAGAAACAGGATCAATGTAGGAGAGTGTTAAGGGATTTTTCAAAATGAAAGAAAAATAAAGTGATAAGATGATACCTATGTTGCACGTCCAGGCTATGCTACAGTCCTGGTTGGAGCAGAAGGATAAGAGAAGTAGCCAGAGAAAGGAAATTGAAGAAGTAATTTTTTTGATGTGTTGATCATGGAGCATTGGAGAATAATGGGCAGTAGGTAAACAGAAAACTAAGCAAAAAAATAAAATCATGTCAATGAGGCAATCCACATAATCTCCTTCCCTCCTGAGAAGAACCTAAGAAGAAAAAGAGGAAAATATCATACTATACAACTGGATTAGGAGTGAAAAACATTGAAATAGTCATAATATAAATATTGAACAGTGTTTAAAAAGAAGATATAACTACATTGGCAAGGTAAGCAATGTAATAAGTATGAGAGTTAAATCCTCACCTACCCATTGGTAGTAACTAAATTAATGAGTAAAGATGGCAGTTTAGTTATACTATTTTGAAATATTAACATAAAAGACATGAAAATTGAAAGAAGTTGCCTTAGGGAACATGCTTTAAAATTGTGTAAAAAAAAAAACCTACTGCTTTTGGTTATTGGTATTGTTTGATGTTTAAAACATGTTAATATTATAATCAGGACATAAAAATAAAAGATGGAGAGTTTAAAACCAATTTTTTTGAAAGAGGTAGTTTTAGTAGAACGTTTTATGAGTGAGTCATATATAACTTACTTGGGACAAAACTTTCTTTTTTTTTTTTTAATTTGAAGTATTTCAAGCACAGCTTTCTAATTCACCCTGATAACAAAACTTCGAAAAGAAAATTTCACTTATTAATAGATACACATGTGAAATAAAAATATTAACAAATCAAATCTAGAACCGTATAGCAATAATGTACTAGAACTAGAAAGGATTTATTCCAAGATGATTCAACACCAGTATTTAATGCTGTTTATTGCATTTTAAAACTATAAAAGAAAAGCTAGTATAATTAGTATGTGAAGACAATGTGTCAGATTAAATTTAGTCATTTTTGTTTTCTCAATAAAAAACAAGTAAACTAAATGTTGAGGAATATTTTCTAAACACAAGAAAATATATTTCCCAGGAGTGCTTGGGTGGCTTAGTTGGTTAAGCAACTGACACTTCATCTCAACTCACGTCATGACCTCATGGTTTCATGAGTTGGAGCCCTGTGGGATTCTCTCCCTCTCTCTGCCCGCCTCTCTCAAAATAAATAAATATACATTAAAACATTTTTTTCCAGAAACGAATAGCAAATGTATTAAAATAGGTACATTACTGTGAAATCAGAAATGAGAACAGGGATACCCATTAACCGACATTATTATTTAACATTGATGTCCGGGTGCTAGCTAATTCAGTAAGATGAAGAAACAAAATCCCTGTAAACATAGCTAGAGGACAGAAATCATCCTTATTTGCAGGTATGATTGTATCTAGGAAATCTACACGACTCAACGTCTATTAATATTGATGATACAGTTAATAAGGGGGCAGCGGGAGACAGGTCTTCACAGGTCTCGTGTTTCTGCCTGTCTTGCAAACTGAGGCACTGACAGCTTTCGTTCCAGGCTATCTTTTCAAGGATGGGTGACTAGCAAACAGCTTTGGAAGACAGAGATGGTATCTCTCTCCGAAACAGAAAGCAGGTTGGCTTACTGTCCAGTAAAATCAAAATAACATCTTTCTCCAGAGCAAAGGTCAGGCAGGTTTGTTTGCTGCTCATTATAAAAGCTCAAGCTTGCTCAGCTGTGATGCAAACCCACTGTGTGCAGCATCCCTCCTGGCCACTCCAGGTCTTCCCTGCAAAAGGGGAGCAAGGTTGAACAGCTGTGAATAGGAAGTTCATACTTTGCTGTGCTGTGAATAATAAGTCCTTCACCTCTGATCCAGGAGCTAAAGCTGGAGAGACAATTAGTGTCCTCAGCGGTGGAGATTTCTGAAAGAAACAGAGACCACCCATGTCCAGGAGACGAGTCATTAAAACCTCCGGCAAGGTATTTCTTTCTCCCTCCTTTTGAAGGTGTTTCAGTGAGCCTCAAATAGACTGCCTTGTCTGCCCAGCAGTGTGTGAAAACAGATAAAGCAAAGGTCTGGCAGGGACACTCCAACTAAAAAAGGAGCAAGTAGCAAGAATCACCAAACAATTTATAAAAAACCAGCTCCATTACAAGAAAATGAAAACGTACGGCGAAGAAAACATTTCGTAGGGCAAACAGAACAAGCCTTTAGAACGAATATACCGAAGAGCCTCATATTTGTGAGACTATTTTTTAAAGCTCAAGTAAATTGAATGAAATTTAAAATTCAATCGCGAAGAGATAAAGTTCATTTGGGCTAAGTAGTTAAATGATCAGTTGAAAAGAAAAGTACTGAGCTGGAAGACTGGGACAACAGATTATTTCAGAATGTCAAATGAAAGGATTAAGAGATTAAAATTATACAGTGAGATGGTTTGTGCATTTGAGCCCCGTGTCAGGCTCTGTACTGACAACACAGAGCCTGGAGCCTGATTCACATTCTGTGTCTCCCTCTCTCTCTGCCCCTCCCCCGCCCATGCTCTGTCTCTCTGTCTCTCAAAAAATAAATTTTTTTAATAAAATAAATAACAAAAAAATAAAATTATAAAGTGAGAGGCAAGAGACATGGAAGATGGCCCAGAAGGCTTAAATATATAACTCATAGGATTTCTGAAAGGCAAGGATAGAAAGAAAGGAGAGTAAATATTCTAAGAAATGGTGAAGAAAATTCCCAGTATTGAAGGAAAAAATAAATCCTCAGATCAAAACAATTCATCTGATCTTGAGTAGAATTTAAGCACACACACACACACGCATGCACATCCCCCTAGACACATCACCATCGAATTTCAGGTTATTACAAATGAAGAGAAAATCAAAATGTTTTACGAAAAACAAAAAGTTTTTTAAATCAGACTGACAATGTCATCTCATCAGCAATGTAGGAAAATAGTAAAACATCTTCAAACTCTGAGGGAAAAATAACTTAGGAACTAGAAATCTACGTCAGACAAAGTATTAATCGTACGTGAAGATAGGATTAAATATAAAAAGTTATGACATAGCACAAAACAAAAATGGTTCAATAAAGCCCAAATCTGGATGAAAGCTATGGTTTTTAGCATAGGTTTCTTCTTTGATCTCCCCAAACCACCATGAAAACAGAGCAAAACCAAAGATGCCCAAGGCTAGCTGGCAAGTTACCCCACAGAGCCCCCAAATTCAAGTGATAAAGATAAAACACTAAAAGCCACAAGACCACAAATTTGTGTTAAAGGAAGCAGTGGGGAGGTAACTGGCCTTCTCGCAGGCCTCCAAAGCTGAGAGACACTCCCTGTAAAGTTCCACGTGGCAACCTGAGAATAGCTGTGGAAACTAGGTGATCGGTAGGTCCGGTTCACAGGTACAAGCAAGGGACCATTCTGCAACAGGTCTAATGATGTCAGGACCGTTTGGACCTTAAAACTAGCCAAGCAGAGCTCCATTCCAAGACAAAGCCTTCTGTTGAAGAGAAAAGGCTGGGAGCGATATCCAAATTGAACAGCGCAAAGAGAATAGAAACAAAAGAAAGTGAAAGTCCACATAAAGGTTGGGGAGGCAAGCAGTGAAAGCAGATCCCAGAAAGTGTGAGCTTTTTTTTCCCCCATCACCATTTTTAGAAGACAACAGATCTTTAGAGCTGCAAAACTAAAACAAACAAACAAAAACCACACAAATGAAAAAATGAACCCTACCCTGACTTACTTCTCCATTTCTCTTCTATAAAGAAAAGAATACTTATGTTATGTAATAAGCAAGGAACAGAAAAGAATCAGTCACATGCCAAAGGAAGTTACTATAAGCAAAAAAAAAAAAAAAAAAAAAAAAGGAAAGCACACAGGGTAACATCTTTATAAGCAATATAAACATGTCAGAAAGGCAAGCCCTACAGATAAAACCATAACCTCGTATTTTAACACAACCTACATCATAAACTATGAAAGAATATTATAAATCCAAATTCCAAAAATCTCAGCAATAAGACACTTTAGAACAATAGGGTTTCAAAGAGGTGACATAATTCATGAAAGAATTTTTTTAATTTCAAGTTAGTATATCCAAAGTGAAGAATAAACTAGAAAGAACATAAGAGCTAGTGAACATAGCAGATAATGTCTTAAGAGAAAATAGATGGAAAGAAAGAAATTCTATGATGAAGAAAACAAATAGGAGTTAAAAGAAATGAATAGATTTGGACTATGGGTAAAGAAAAACTAGCACACATATAATAAGAATCCCCAGAGACTAAAACTCACACTAAAATGAATTCAAGAAAAGTTTCCTGAATACAATATGACTTGAAACGATACATTAAAGAGCCACCATATGTCTTTGAAGACTGGACTAGAATGGCCAATATCAAGATATGTTCCAATGAAACTATTATATTAAACAAACAAAAACAAAAACAAAAAACCCAAAAAACAAAAAAACAAAAGCAGCCTTCGGGGCATCTTGGCAAAAAGCCGCATCAGTTACATGAAAAGTTGTCAGACTTTTGATGACATCTATCTGTAGAACTAAGGCTAAATAATGTTTATGAAGAATATAGTTTAGTGCAGACTGGCTCTACTTCTTTTAATATAGCTATTATTTATTTCTGATTTTAAAAACAGGTACTTGAAAGTATCATTACAAATTTATGAAGGATTTATTTTTTTTTAATTTTCTAGCTTTTTTTCACTGAAAAAGGCCTGGAAATAATCACCAACTCAGTAGCAAAGAACATCCCTAACACCAAAACATATCTCTGTAATTATTTCTCAATAAAAACTAAACAAAAACAAAACCCAGGGTTCTCTGGACAAAAGGCTGATGCCAGGTCGGGGGCAGGAAATGTACAAGATAAGTGATTCTCGTCATACTGGAAAGAAGAAAGTTATCAAAGGCCACAAGGGTCACGTCAAGAGGATTTAGACTTCAACCTGCATGAGCTCACTCCGGCTAAAGAGAGGACAATTAGAGCATCGATAATGACAACAACTACAATCCACTGAAACACAGATAGGTTTAACTCTATAGACTTACAATGATATTTTTAGACACATTGTTCATATTCACAAACTCATTACTTGGAAAACTGCCAAATAAAGAAAACACATCAAATGTATATCTTGCTCTTCCTATGTGATCTAACCTAAGGACAGTTACATGGGATCACCACTCATCAGCGGCTGGTAACATCACATAAAGACAAGAGCCAGTGCTCACGGAAGAACACGCAGGCTGATCTGAAGTAAGCTTGCCAAAACAGAAAAAGGAAGAAACCAAAAAGGGGAAGAGGGGGAGAAAACCAGCTTCCGTCTGTTCAAGCTCCTAGATCTCGCTACTATTTACAAGACATACAAGGGACAGAGAAATGGTAAATGCGAAAGTAATCAGCAAAATCCAAAATGTGAGAAACCATATAGGACAAATCATGGTAGGCTGTTTAATGGACAAATTGCAGAGGAAGGGAGGCAAGGAAAGAATCTGTAGATTAAATAGGACTTAAGAAACATGTCAAGCAATTGCAGTGATGGATTTATTTGGATTCTAATTCAAACTGAGTGTGTGCGTGTGTGCATGCGTGTGTGAAGTGATCTAAAATATATGAACGCTGTTAATATTTGCTAGCAATGAATTCTTCTTACCACCATTTAGATAGTGATAGTATGGCGGCTATTTATTTTTTAATGCAACTACTGTTTAGAAATATAAACTAAAATATTTACATTAAATATTTACATTTGAAATGATAGGATGTCTAGAATTTGCTTAAAATAACCCGGGGAGTATGGCAAGGGGACCTGGGTAGGCATACGAATTAAACAAGACAGTCCATTTGATAATTATTGAAGCTGAATGACGGATACATTGGATTTATTAACTGTTCACTCTACATTTATATGTGTTTGAAATTTTTTCCCAATTAAAAAAATTATATAAAACTGCTTTTGGAAAAACTAGTAAGCACAATGAAGATCTTTTTTTTTTTTCAAAAGCATAAAGAAAACAATTTAAGAATGAAAAACAGAAATAGATAAGGAATACTTTGAAAACTATAAAGACAAATGTATATTAATAAATTTGTAAACAATTTAACCAGTTCTTCAAAAATGGCTCAAGAATTAAATCTTGGGTAGACCATTTCTGTTGAAAAAGTTAAAGCCATAGATAAATACATAACCCCTAGAGCTATTAGGCATGGATATGGTAGAATTCTAACAAATTTTCAAGAATCAGAAATGCCCCATCTCATACAACCTCTCTTAAAGCAAAGACACATACAATTTCCCAAATCAATAACTTTCTTACCATAAATGTGCTGCATCATAAAACATTAAAACTCCAATTAAATCAAAGACAAGACTAAAGTGCCCAGCCATTGCTACTGTTTAGCTGTATATTGAAGTTTTTGCAAGTAAAAAAACCCTGAGGCATAACTGAAAAAAAAAAAAAGAACAAATGTCACGATTTGACAATGATATGAAAATCTTATCAAGTCAACTTGTTAAACAATTAGAATAAAAACATTCAGAAATATAGGGGCGCCTGCGTGGCTCAGTTGGTTAGGCAACTGACTTTAGCTCAGGTCATGATCTTGCAGTTTGTGAGTTCGAGCCCCGCGTCGACTCTGTGCTGACAGCTAGGAGCCTGGAGCCTGCTTCGGATTCCGTGTCTCCCCCTCTCTCTACCCCTCCCCTGCTCATGCTCTGTGTCTCTCTGTCTCTCAATAATAAGTAAACGTTAAAAAAAATTTTAAAAAGCATTCAGAAATATAGGCAACTGAAAATCCACATGGCAAAATACACATCTCCTTCTCACAAAGGGGTAAAATTGGAGAGGTGGGGTGGAGGGGGGTGGAGGGGGGAGTGGGGTGGAGGGGGGGAGATGGGGTGGAGGGGGGGGAGATGGGGTGGAGGGGGGGGAGGTGGGGTGGAGGGGGGGTGGAATAGCTACTTTCGACACTCCGTATTGATTAAATATTGTTCACTGAGTATGTGTTTTTTACTACTACCAAAAAAACCCTGAATTTTTAATTTAAAAAGAAGGGACTCAGCAATGTCAAAAATGAAAACTAAGAAGTCCAGAGCAGAAGAAGCAAAAAAAAAAAAAAAAAAAAAAGAAGTATGTGACCTTGATTGTAAGATCAGCGATATATATTTATGGTATATGCTTTCACCAGTTTTGAAAATCAGAGCTAAATAATTGATACTGCGTCAGCTGTGCCCATATACATTTGATAATGAGCTTTCCCCTTTGTTCTCCATATATAATAATTTTCAAACTTCCGCCAAAGTGTCCAGTAACCAGGCGTCCCCGAGAGACTAAGAGTAAGTTTCTAAGATTTTGCCACAATAAAAAATATCTTGGAATCTTATGTTTCATCTTAAAATTCACTCACATTTTGTATCGTGAAAATTATATCTATTTTAATATAAACTTAATTACCTAAACTACTTAAAATTTCCCCAAAGAAAATGGGGGTGAAAGGAATACTGAGAAGACTTGTCACACTAAACTTGTAGAGCTGAACCTCTTTTATAAAACAACGTATCGTGTTTCCTTCCACTCTCCCATTTCCAATCTCCTCTCTCTAAATGTTTTTTAAATTGGTGTTAAATAAATGTTTGTTGGGTTTAATTTAGCGCAATTTCTTTTCCTTTCTTTTAGTGCTCCCAACAGCCTGATTATCCTAGCCTGTAAGAAACTGGGAAGGTATATTTAGTGTGATTTTTCACGTCTTTTGGGGTTACTCCCCCGCTAGAAAAGGCCTCGTTGATAGCGAGTTAAATGGTAAGCCAAGGCTAGAATCTGGATCTTCTAACTCCCAGCCTAGTGCTCTTTATACTGAATGGCCTCCAAAATCATTTTAAAAGGGTCAAAGCATGACATGGAAGAAAAGAGTAATTTCTTTGACCACCTCTGGATAATTTGAGCAAAGAGAATTATCAGAGGGGTCCTAAGACTTCACAGAATGGACAGGAAGGCCAAGGATCCAAGCTGGAAAATCAGAAAGTGAAGGAAGCCCCTGGGTGTTGGAGGTGAGAACTCCAGCTGCATCTCAGGGCACCAACAGAGCGACGGGTCTTGGCCTGCATGACCAGGTGTGCCAGCTACCTTTGGTCAGCACACCCCACAGAGGGAGGGAACACAGCTAGCCTAGAGGTGAGACATGTCTATGTGCCTAGCAATGGCCAATGCACCTGACTCAGGGTCCCAACCCGCAGAATCCCACAGGGAAGAGGGCAATTTCCCACAAGGAAATAAAAGTGCTGATAACAAGATAGAGAACAAAAAATGCCATGAAGAAAAAAAAAATTTCACCCTACTCACCCCATCTACCTCACAGAATTACTGTGATAAGAGAATTAGGTAACGTATGTAAAAATGCTTTGTAAACTATGACAACCTCCACAGGCATTGTGATTGTTACTTCTTCTTCAAGGTAACATTTCAACAACTCTATTTAATATCTTGTCTCTCAAGGTGAAATTTTCAGGCAGGCTAATGAAAGAAATGTTTTTCCACGAAGAGACAAATTCCATTGGACCTTTCTCAGATCGTACCATGTAAATATTTTACCTAACGGTCGTATTACTACTGAGGTAGTCTCTCAAGCCACCACCTAAAGTATAGTTGCCCAAACAGTGGAGTACAGATGAGACTTCCATCATGATAAGGTTTTATCATGAACTAAAGTTTAGTTCAGAAGTCTTCCTAAATAGCATTGAAAGTCTACCTGCATTAGAAAACCAAATTTTCTCTATAACAAAGTGTATTAAGGCAAAGCTTGGATTAGTCATCCACAGAGCACCATAAGTTCCAGGACGGCACCTGGAAGGGTCCAGCCTGAAATGAGTTCAAGTTTCCCCTACAGAAAGGAAAGAATAAAACAACCCTTGTTTGTCTGTGATAAGTGTATTGGCATTCTATTGTCGCTATAACAAGTTATCACAAATTGAGCGGCTGAAACCAACACCCATTTATTATCTCATAGTTCTGTACTCAGACATTCAGTTTGCTGTCTACTCCTGATTTCATAAGATCAAATCAAGGTGTCAGCTGGCCGGGCTCTTATTAGGATACTCTGGAAAGAATCCGCTTCCACACTGATCCAGACGGTAGGCAGAATCCAGTTTCTTGGGTTGTAGGACTGAAGTTCCCGGGCTATCAGCAGGGAGTCACTCTTAACTTCTAGAGGTCTCTGTAGCACATTTCCCTGTACTTCTCAGAAGCAGAAACAGCAAGCAGAATCCTCCTCATGCTTCGATTCCTCCTGGTTTTCTTTTCTGCTTTGTCTCTCCAGCTTAATCTCCCTTCTGCCTTCCTTTTCCACTTTTAAACTTTCATATGATTACATTGGGTCCACCTGAAGGATCCAGGATCCTCTATCTTAAGGTCATCAGGTTAATGACCTTAATTCCACCTGCAGAGGGCCTTCATAACATCACCTGTTTAATGTTTGACTGAGTAGCCAGAGAAAGGAATCTTGGGGGAACATCTTCAGAATTCTACACAATGTGTCTTCAGGAGTGACCAGAAAATTTTCAAAAATTAGAACGATAAAAGCCAATACATTTCTACAAAGCATCATGAGTAACTCAGGGTGATTATTTTATGAATCATAATCAGAAGTGGCAAAAAATGGTTTATAATTTTCAAAGATCGTCATGAGACCAGTGTCACAAATTAAAGTCCTCAGCTGTATCAAAAATTGGTGTGACCAGTGATGAAAAGTTACAAATATTTCTTTATATTTCTAATACATAAGATACTCCTTAAAGATGTGGAATGCAAATGTTCAAACATAACTCTACCTATTTCTCAGATACTACCTTATATCTAAATTTGCTTTTCATCAGGTTTTATGAAATGTAGTTTCTAAGAGTTTTAGTATATTCAAAATCTTTGTAACATGAGTTCAATTACATCTGCATTCTAGGCCGAAACAACAATTGGCACATAGGACAGAATCCAGACTCCTCACTTTTCCCATGTGGAATCCCCAATACAGTTGCAAACACACAGATTAATCACTAAATCAGCAAATATTTACTGTAGACCCATGGAGAAGCACTCTCATTTCTAAGCGCTTAGGATCACACAGTGTATAGAAATAGAGAAATTGTTTCTGCCCTAAAGGATTTTAGAAGGCAGGAAAATATATGATCGATAGGAATAGTGTGTTCAAATAAATAACATAATTTTAAAATCGGTTAAGAAGGGCATTGGGGTGTCAGGGAATATTGCTGTAGGTTGCAAAAGAAAGATGTTTAATAGGAGAAAGTTTCTTTGAGTAGGTAAGTCCATAAATGATTCTGAAACAGATGAATTCTAGCACTGCTAATCTGAGGCTGTCTTTGGTACATTGGGGACTTGCTAAGAAGAGAGGGAGAACCAGGGAGATGTAGACAGTCATAGCTGATTTACAACACTATGAGAGCTGGTCTGGAGAAGAAACCTTGATGGAAACTTTTGAGGCTCTTATTAGAAGACTGTAGTTGATTCAGAAGACAGTAGGACTCTCTGACAGAGTTGGGAAAAACAGGGAGATGTAATCAAGGCAGCAGGCTTGAAATAGGGATTTATCGCACAGTGCAAAATAGCTCCAAAATCTGGACTCTGAAAGCAAGCAAGGACGGAAATAGAATAATCCAGTAATAGTTTATCAGCGGTCAAGGGATTTGCTATGGTGACAGTGGCAAATGATTTGATGGTTTTGAGTGGAAACAGTGAAAGCAAATGGGCTTAAAAAGGTGGAGATGGAATTTGAATGCAATGCTAGCAAAGATGTCTTGATTGCCATGTGGTTCCAGGGGTGTTTATTCTGTAAGATGTTCAACAACTTTTAGTAACTCTGAGATGAGTTCCATTTGTTTATTGAACAAGTCGGACATATAAAGGGCTTTAGCATTGCATTCCTCTTATGTACGATCCGTATTTTCATGTTAAAAAAAACACCCTCTTTCCATGTATAATTCACACCTTTCATATCTAACCCATAGAGAAGCAGACAGGTCTTCTCAAAGTAAGCGACTGAGACTAAAGCATGGAAAAAATTATTGCTTCTTAGAGGAAGAACATAATCAGATCTGTGTTTTAGAATAATCCTCCAGGCTGAGGAGTGGACAGAAATGAGGAAACCTGGATTGACAGCTGGCCGACCTACTAAGTAGAATTAAGAAAAAGTGTTGGTGACTTCAATGACTGTGGCAGCGTGAGAATGGGGAGAGGGGCTTGAACTGAGATATGTTCAGGGGAGAGAGTACAATAAATAGAACTTGATGACTGGCGGGAAATTCAGGACTACTGAGGAAGCAGGAGCAATCAAGAATAAGCCTCGGGCTTCTCGATTTTATGATGAAAGTCTGTTTTGTTGGAGGAGAAGTTTGGGGGAGAAAAGAGTTTGAGAAATTTGAATTGGAGATGCCTCTAAGACATGCAGGTGATACTGTCTTAATTGGATATATGGCGGGCAGTTGGCAGGAATTCCAGAGAGAGGCCCAGAGTCTTGAGTACAGCGTCCATGACTGATGCCAACAGAATGGATGCAGTCACACAGGAGGCCATGATGGGCAAGAAGATATGGGAACTCAAAGGGCTAGTACTTAAATATGCCTGCTGTGTTCTGGACAACAAGAGCAACAGGATGGATAATGGTTCTCTCAGAACAAGACTCACTGGCTTCCTCAGATGACTTTCCCAGGGTTTCCCAGTAAGTGGGATTAGTAAATGCATTCATTCAACTCCTGCTTTCATTCCAGACACCATACAAGGCCCTAAGGGATATGCTCAGGACCCCTAAAAAGAAGAGGAACCTCCAGAGTGTTGCCTTCGAGTTCCATTTTTGAAGCTGGAGGTTAATCACACAGTCAATCCTAAATCAAAAGCTCTGTTTGGGACACATATCCTTCCAGATCATTCCGAATAATAAAGCACCTCTACTGTAGACAAAAATTTGCAATGTACTTCAAGGTATGTTTTGCAGCTAATTTATGAGGAGATGGCATTTTTAAAAATTAACTGTTCTGTAGTGGATTCTTTGCAGCTGATGGGATCTACTGGCAAAATTTTGTCCTACAAATGTCCAGGCCACTTTGGCTCTTTTATGTCCGATAGCACTGAGTTTTGGAGTTTCAGTCAAATATTGAACCAGGAATTATTTTTTAGAACATTTGAGCATAGGCACCCCTACAGTCTGCCTAGAAGCAATTGGCTTATCACTATTATTGAGGGAAAATATGATTTAATCTCTTCATAATTAAATGTCAATTTTATGACCCACATATTTAATATGACTAGCATTATGGATATTGTTTCCCTCATAGTAACATCTCAAATATGTACACTGTCTTTATAGAACATGTACACATATAAAAGTTTTTTTAATCCTCATAGTGACATATTAATTTATACCTCTACTTTGCAGATGAGAAAATTGAGACTCTCGAACGCTGGTTGCCAAGGCCACACAGCTAGTGTAAGGCACAGTGGGAACCTGACTTTTGATATTTAGATCTCAAATCAATTATTTTTCCAACCAAATAAATATTTTAGGTAACCAACATATGGCATTCAATAATTTCACTTTCCACAGTAACCATAGTATTTTAATTTGGGGTATAGATCTTTCCCTCGCCTTTTATGTGTTCCTAATCCTTCTTCCCGGCCTTCTTATTAATCTTTTATGTGGTTTAATTATGTTTGCTTTTAACCACTTTTTGGAAAAGGTGGGGTATCATAAATAAATTAATAAATAGACACACAAATAGATTTTAAATCTGAGGCTTGCTGATTCCCCTGACAATAACGCAATTTAAATCATATTGAGGTGACAAATAAAGAGAGCAAAAAATGTAGATGGGAACCATCTTTTCATGTATTTTCAATAAGACACTCGTTAATTTCCGCTAATGAGGACAATTCCCCGATCAAAATTAATCTTAATCAAGAAAACAGTCCCTACCGCTCCTGCTTATAACCCCAAGCCCTGAGGATCCATTCAATTCCTCTCGCTATTCAGAAGCACTTAGTGCAACTATTTGGAGGGTCTAGTGAATCTGTAATTTCGAAAGAGAAGAAGAGAAAGTATGAAAGCAGAGGCAAGATCGCAGTACCAACATCCATCCTCCACCCACCCGTGAAACAGATTATTTATTTACTTGTCCAGAATCCTCTTCCTACCTATGCCGTATGCCTTGTTCTACGTCTTTTCCTGTTTCACTTACTTTCACTTTCTAAAATGCTGCCACTTACAGATGATTAGTGTTAGTTAATACCTCTTTATTATAAATGTAAATGTTTCTGGGATTTATTCATTCAATGAATATTGATTGAAATCTACTACATGTCAGGTGCTATGCTAATAACTGGCAATATAGTCCCCTCCCCCCCCCCCAAAAAAAACCCACCCAGACACAGTTGGGGATGATGGTATGTGAGCAGCCATTCACAATTAGTAAAAATTATTGAAACTGATTTGCTTTCACTTTGCTGGCATTCACATGAAATTATTTTCCCCGAAGAAAAAGACTCCTGTAGGTGTGGTTGAAGAGGAAAATCGGTGGTTTGGGAACGTGATTTTCTACCCTGATGAGAAGTGGGTAGTTATCAATTTCCTGCTTCTTCGCTCCGAATCACCCTGCACTACCCTGCACTGTGGTCATGGGATGGACTGTAAACATTACTCCTTCAGAGCGAGCATGATGTTAAGCTTTGTGAGTAGATGCCGCTGGAGGGATATTGAAGACCAGGATCCCTGTTAATTCTGTGTACTGTGTTTACTATTATTATTGTTGTTGTTGTTCTCACAGCGTTGTGGGTATGTGTGAGCCAGACGGTGCTGGCTCTGCCCCAGAGCTCACGGTCGCTCGGTGGCCTCACAACCTTGGCCTCGCTCCAATCACCTCAGCTCATGATCTTGCGGTTCCGGAGTTCGAGCCCCGTGTCCGGCTCTGTGCTGACAGCTCAGAGCCCGGAGCCTGCTGTGGATTCTGTGTCTCCCTCTTTTCTGTCCCTCCTCGGCTTGTACTCTCTCTTTCTCTCTCTCAAAAGTAGATAAGCATGTAAAAATTCTTTTTTTAATTTTAAGTTTCTCTCTACACCTTTGTCGTTACCTTCCTATCGTAACTTCATAATATTTTGCATTGAATTTTCACTCTTTAAATTACTGTTGTTGGTTTCTGTCTCCTGGCTGGACCCAGACTGATACAAAGGGCTTTTGAGACAAGACCCTAGGAGAATGGCCAATGGTAAGAGAAGAAAATAAAAATGCCAGCAAAAACCTTCACCAATGGCAACACTTTGCATCGAGCTAAGTAAGCTCAACCCCAGGAAATGAAAAGGGAGCTCAATGACTGTCTTCCTTCTCCCCACCTACACTGCGTTCTCCCAACTGGTCCCTGGATTGCAGGATCCCAAACTAGAGATCAGCCTTGGAAACTAACCCTATTTTGTCTCACATTAACGATGCAAAACCTGTTTTTAGTTCCATACAATCAACGTATAAATAAATTCTTAGGAAGGGAAAAGACATTAAAGCATGTATATTCCCTGGGGTGCCTGGGTGGCTCAGTCAGTTGAGCGTTCGACTCTTGATTTCGGCTCAAATCATGATCCCAGGGTAGTGGGATCGAGCCCTGAATCAGGCTCCATGACGGGCAAGGATCCGGCTTAAGATTCTCTCTCCCTTTCTCCCTGCCCCTTCCCCTGCTCTGACCATCCCCCCCACCCCGTCTAAAAAAAAAAAAAAAAAAAGTGGGTATTTCTGTTACCATGATCGCATTTTGAAAATCAAATATACATATTAAATCCCTAAAAATCAAAGCAAAAGAAAATCGATAAGACAGTATCGGCCGGTAGAAAGAACATGAGTTTTTGCAGCAGGCCAAACGTTTTTGAACCCTCATTCCACTGTTTACCAGCATTTCCAGAAATTCCCACATTGACGCCCTGGGAATCTCAGTTCCCTCAACTGTAAAATGGGAAGAATAACATCCCCCTTATGAGTTTGCCATGGCAATGATATATGATCTTGTATGTAAAGTGCATCACACACAGCAGGTGCTCCTCAATAACCATTATTTGCCTTATCCCTTTATCTTTCTTTTGTTGATGAAATTTGTTGTGTTCAGTCTGAGAGAGGACGTTTCTTTCCCCCAGGAAATACTGAAACACAGCAGCTGCTTGAGACGGTATTTCCACCTTTGCGAGCCTGCCCTGTGAGATTCCCTCTCAAGGAGCAGCAAGTTAAAAAGAGAGAAGCTTCTTTGATATGGCCTCTTCACTCCCAGCCTGAGCCAGCTGAGATTGTGGATCCTGGTTCCCTAAGCATCTAAAAAGCTTGTATCAAGGAGGGCCCTCTTCCCACACAGGGTTTTAGGCCTGACATTATTTCAATGTTCCAATCGCAGCATTCTACATGCGAAATTGTTCTGAGTTTAATGAAATGCTCGTTGCATATGGGATTATGTAATTTATGTAAGTGATAAAGAAGTTCTGGGCTTTCCGACAGGAAACGTGTCTAAAGCAGAGCTCATTCTTCTTTGAGGGTGGAAAGGAAGGCTGGGAGGAGTTATAGTGAAACGGCAATAAAAAATACGTCAGAAAAGTTAGTCAAGTAATGCTCTGAGACCTGGCTCACAGCCCAATTAGGATGGAACAAAGATATATATACAATCTAGTTAAGCGAAAGAATCTTTAATTAAGCTAGTGGAAAGCCAAGGGTTTTAAAGTTCAAAGGATATGTAGACTTCTGTCAAATTCCTTTCAGAGAAGGGGACAAAAGAACCTTCTGGAGCTCCTAGAGAGTGACAGACTTAAATAAAGTTCTGAAGGAAAACTTAATACAACGGAAGCAAGAAAAGAAAAAAAGAGAAAGAAAAAAAGAAAAAAAAATAGGATTCTGTATAATATTCTTCTGTGTTTGCACGTTGACTTATTTTTTGTGCTGAAGGAAGCCGCATTGAGTATTTCTTCTTGAAAAGTGCACACAGATATCACTTCATAGTAGTGCTGTTTAGGTTTGAGAAGCTATGAATCATTACATTTCTGAATGGCAATAGTCGATTATTTGATTGGAACTCTTTCAGGAGCCCTGCATCCCTTAGGACGCCCAAGTGCCGAGGCCATTCTGATGCTGCTGAAGCTCCTCCTGGTGCCAATTCACAGACTCAAATCTGATTCAGCAGGGCCTCATGCCGCGCTTAGGAGTTTTTACTCTTTTATCGCACATAAATAATAACAATCATGCGATAAACACCTCTTGCATCTAGTTGGTCACCGAGTTCTAGAACTGCTGCCCTCTCTCCATCCCTGGGTCCAAGCCTTCTGACTCCCCAGCCACTGACACATTTCAGATTCTCATCTTCCAGCTCCCCAGGTATTTCAAAAGCCTGCTATAGAACTTCCTTGCCTCCAGTCCCCTTAATCTATTTAGGTCATCCTGAGCTTGTATTCCACCAATGGCCATCCCTCGCCTAAAGGATTAAGCCAAGGCTCTCCAACATGTGTCTGAGGCCCTTCCCGCATGGCTCTGTCAGTCTTTCCATTATCACCTCCTCCTGGTTTTATCCCCTCAAACTCACTGGCTTGTGCTTCCTGGCTATACCCAGGCTCCTCACTGCCTAGGATAACCATATAAGCTGGTTTCAAGGCAAGCTAGCAATTAGCACTGTGTCAAATTGATATTAATCTGGAGAAAAGATTGAAAGTTTTGTGGGGTAAGAGCTCATCCTAATAACCGTCTAGCCGTTACGCAGACATTCTCCTAGGAAGCCACTTAGTGACCATCTGTTGTTACATGAGCATCGCCCTTGGGAGTCCCTCTCCTCCACTCCAATCAGCTTTCATAGCGTTTCTTACAACCACAATCAGTGTTCTCCCTGGGAGGAGCTCTAATAAATACAATCTCACCATCTTTTAATTGTCAAGTGATGTTTTAGCACCCCATATAGAGTGGCACCCTCGAAAGCTACCCATCTGATCAACCCCCTTATGTACAATGACAAATCTCCACCCATCCTTCAAGATTCAATTAACACATCACCTCTGTGAAGCTTTCCCTACCTAACCCCCAACTCCTGCAGAATTAATTAAACAGACACTTTAAATGCATCTACTATCACCAACGTCTTACGATTTCTGTCTGAAGTGCTTTTCAAATATTATCTCACTTTTTCCTTACAACAACCACTCTACAAGCTATGTGCTATATTTTGTGCCTCATTTATAGGGTAAATGGTAGGCAAATGGTACCATTATAGGTAAATGGTTGAGCTGAGATTCAAAGCCCGGCAGACTGGCTCTGGAGTCCTTGTTCTTAGCCTGTGTGCTTAGCTGCATGCTTACTTATTTTTCTACTCCACTGGCAATGCCTCTTGTGATGATCTCTACTATAGCGGGAATCTAATCATACATTAAGTATTTGTTTACATGCTGGTTTTTCCTCTAGATTTTGAGGTCCCGAAAAGTGTGGGCTCTTGCCCATATGCCTATCGCTAAGAACTCGTTTAGACTTAGTAAATGTTGGGCACTCTCTAAATATTTGTTAAATCACTAATCAATCAATCAGTTGTCGTAAGTAAAGCCTGTGTTTGGATCTCTGTTAAGAATCCCAGAAAAGATACCCTACATTTTCTAAAAGACTTGCATTTCACGTGGGGTAATTGAGATGAACAGAGAAGTATTTGGTCACTTATATCTTCAAAATCAATGCAAATGGCTAAATTATACTTGCTAATGATAAATTCAATTACCAAGTTGCATGTGTAATAATAGGACATTTTCAAAAGCAACTTTTATAATGTAGCCTAAAAGCATATTAGTAAAAAATATTTTTGGTGTCATCAATATGATGAAAAAAATTAAGATGATTTTCTGATAATCGCTTCTAAGAGAATTACTGTAATGCAAGGATAATTAAGGCCAACCAGGGAGATAAAAACCTTCAGATTCAAGATGTGAAGAAATGTCAGAGGGTGTGAAACAATTGTTCTAATTTTTTCTCATTTGTAAATTCATTTTATGCCTCCAAGTGCAATATAAATTATTTACCAAAATTAGCTGTAATCACTTACAGGGACAAGTGCAAGCAGGTTCACACATAAACCTGTATAGTTGCTTTATTTGCATGTAAACTGTGCTAATGTCTAATTAGAAAGGTAACTATAGAAGTAAACAATGCTTAATGTTGTAAAAAATCTCTACTCGCCCCTTCCTCTGACTTAAGGAAAAGATAACGAGAAAATAGCCAGTGGCGCAAGGTTAAAAACATATTCTTATTTGAAAACATCTTCAGAAACTGTATTTCAAGATAGAATCACATATGACTTTTATCCAGTTTCTAATTCTCTGCATCAATTATCATTCAGGTTTATGAAATGTGCTAGAAACCTTATTTTAGCCTTGAACACACACTCTGAAATGTATGGCCACAGGCAAAACACTGTATCTTATGAGTTTGAGATCTTCTCTTTTCCTCCACCTGAGCTGCTGGTCCCGTGCCTCCCCTTTGACATTAGGCACGGTCTCAGACCTTACGCGATGCTCTTGGACAAGGACAAGGACAACTTGTGAGCCATCCGATAAGGTACCATGAAAACTGCCTGAAATTAACCAGCTGAGCACTCCACTCAGTTATTTGCTCATTTATCTTTCCTGATCTATCTGCTTCCGAAGGAGCCTTCCCCCTTTTTCCAAGCCAGGACAGGTAGGAACGGTACCCAGTCTGGAATACATATCCATATGCATCCCTTATTTAATTGTTAGTGCATCTTTTATGTGAACATAAATGCAAGAGACTTGGAATCATGGAGCATTGTCCATATGGCGTTGGAGGCAGATCTATGATGAGACGATGCTTTCTGAAATCAAACTGGTATCTGATTGCATTACTCCATGGCCACATCTACAAATGCCCCTGGGAAACAAGCTCCAGGTACTGTGGTCAAACCTTGGAAATCTCCTATTGTAATAAAAGCAACTCCTTTGCCTGTCTTTCAGGGCAGTGCCCTCCCAGAAGGGAGTCAGAAGAGATGGCATTGGAGAGACTGTTAGCACACCCAATGCACTTCTGCAGATGAGAAACTGAAGGTGTCTGATGTATTCTTGGCAAAGCCTAATTTCTAATCTCAGATGCAAATAGAGAAACCTAACCCTTGTCCTACATTATATATGCTTCCCATGCACCAGAACTTGATAAAGCTTGTGTTCAACGAGACAATTAAAATAACTGTTGTTATTTTTCGTGTTTGCCCTTGGATGTCCATTTTCCGAGGTCATCATGTCTGTGTGTGTATGATACACACACACACACACACACACACACACATACACGTACCCAGAACGTATATAAATGCATACTTGATGTTGATGATCCTTTTGGTTGTTAAGCTCTTCCTGGTGACTATCATTCTCAGGATAACCTCAAGTTCAGCAAGCCACAGCCATACAAGGATAGTAGACCCTGCATGCAGCCAGTGTTAAAACCTAAGTCAATTTATAAGCACCGCCATGCCTGCGTCTTTAACTTTGCCTGTAGCTGTAGGCTAGACTGCATTTCAATCAGTTCGAGTTCAGCTGTCTGTTTTATTACGCCCAGGCCAGTAACACTTTGGGGATTTTTAGTCCCTTCAATGACAAATGTATATTCAACCACTGCTGTGAGCAGCAGCCCTCGATGCAGGTCACCAAAGGACAACAAACTGAGTACGTATGTCAGAGAAATGTTCAGAAAAATATCTCCATAGGCATCTGCAATTGCCTTACCTTCAATCTTTTCAATCTTCCAGAAGCATGTAAAGTTGTTTTATTTCTAAGCCTTATACCCCCCCCCAAAAAAAAAATCCTGCCTCTTTTAAAAAGGAGTATCTAGATTGCCGAAGACATTTCTAGTAAAACTTTATACAAATTTAACTCATTCAGATGACAGACAGAGACAAGATTTTTATGCTACCTAATGTGGTGGTTGGTTGGGTGTGATGTTTTTCAATACAAATCAAGAAAGTCTATTCACAGATGCCACTCCGAGATTCTCCTTTCACAAAGCTGAAATAAATGGCCTTAAATGGTACAATGCATCAGCGATGCTTAGTGAGACACTGAGAGAAATTCACCTCCATTGTGTTGTCACTTAGCCAACACAATTGAGAGAAAAACACCTTCCTGGGAGAGAAGTGTCAGATGTGCTGATTCAGAAAAGACATTGACACGGCCCTCATACATTTTACCTTGATGCCTGTGCCCATTGTGAAGGCCAGAACTGCACGGATATACCCGAGTTATCTTTGTGAAGTTCTTTTATTATATAAAGGAGCCGGAAATTTTCACCAAGTCTCATCAATCAACCGAAACTTTCTTTCTGCTGACCCTAGATCCGGCTCCATCTGTTATAAAATTCCAATTAATTTGTGCAAGATGCAAATTTTATTTAACTGGGAGAAACTCTGTGAAATTTTAATTGTTGGGCTTCGCTTATGGTCCTCCCACCGCAAAATCCCACCTCCAATTACATCTTTTGAGAGAGTTTAGCACAGCGATGACTTTTGACTTACTTATCTCAATCCTTCTGCCGGTAACACCAGGAGCTAATCACTTGACAGCTGATGTCAGGACATCGGAGAATAAATGTTTTTTTATGTCGGAAGGCTTTTTTTTTTTTTGACTAGTCTGTGACAGGCATACTTTTTCCTGTTCTATATTATCTCTGGGACCTAAGAAATAAAGCAGGGTATTCTCCACATAAGGTTTGCCTTTAGGACCACTTGGCAAAAGCCACGTAACCAGATTTGTCTTAATCGAATCCAGATAAGGATCAGCCTCCGCAGAGTACAATCCAAGATGGTTTGACTTTCAGATATAAAATCCACGATGGACAGTAAGATCATAGCCAAATCGATACTCTTTAATATCACATTTGTTCCCAGCAATAAACATTAAAAGGAGGCATTAAGTGTTAATTTGTCGGAGCCCAAAATGAGTGTGTACATATCTGGAAGTGTTATAAATATGTATACTCTATGCGTTATCTGATATTTGTCTTGCTTGTTGCTTTTGCCCGAGCTTGGCAACACTTCAAACAATTAGGGAAAGAAAAAAAAATCTCTTTAGGGAATATCCTTCAATACTATTTTGTTTGAGGCACATGCAATTCACGTGACATGGCTTCCCTTCTTTTAAAAAAAAAAACTTTTTTAACGTTTATTTATTTTTGAGACAGAGAGAGACAGAGCATGAATGGGGGAGGGTCAGAGAGAGGGAGACACAGAATCTGAAGCAGGCTCCAGGCTCTGAGCTGTCAGCACAGATCCTGACGCGGGGCTCGAACTCACGGACCATGAGATCGTGAGTCAGTCGCTCAACCGACTGAGCCACCCAGGTGCCCCTTGGCTTCCCTTCTTAAAACCTCTGCAGGACACAGTGCTCAAAGCTGCAGAGATAGATCTCTATGTTTGTGTATCGCCCTATCATTTAAAATATCCTTCTGTCTTGTGAATTGTTCATTGTTTTTTTTAAAGAACGCTGTGCACCTACTGCCTTAAATGCATGGTTGAAACCCCTGGAAACTCTTTACCATCATTCCATTTTGTGGTGGGAACCCCCCCAAAAACATGTGCATCCTCATAAATAACACATGCAGTGCCTAAATTAGACTTTTTATGTCATCACCCCTTATTCTTGTCCTGTCCCCCCAAAACTACCACCTTATTCCTTAGAAAATTCCTCTCTCTCTCAGCTCTCTCTCGTCACGGAAAAAATTATGTAATAAATTCATTTGTTCCATATGTTAGTTATTAATCTGTCACAACCGTCAAGGACGTTTGCCGGGTTCATGCAGTTTTTCGAGAAATGTTACTATAGCGTCCATTCTGCCAGGGATCTTGCTGCTCATCGAAAACACAGCCCTGAGCAAGATTCACCAAGCTGATCTTCTACCGAAGCTATTCCTACACACATCTCGTCATTCCAAATACTCTCTGGTTTTGCTTTTCGCCTTCTCTTTCTTTTCTCTTGATCTTCCTTGCCAAGGTTTTTTCTATGTTGTTAGTCTTTTAAAAGGAACAGTTTTTAGTTCCATCAATGCTATCTATTTGCCTTTTTTCTCTTTTATTAATTGCAAATGTCATACTTTTTTTTTCCTTCTGCGCTCTCTGCATGTGCCCTGCTGTTCCTTTGTCGGACTTGTTGGGTTTCCTGCTTGGCCCTTTAATATTCAGTCTTTCTAAGAGGCGTATTTGGAACTCTTACATTTCCTTCTAAGAGCTGATTGACTTGTATTCTGCAAGTTTTGATATGTGGCATTTCCATTAATTTTTTAGTGGTTTTTTTTTTGGGGGGGGGTGTTGTTTGTTTGTTTATTTTAGTTATTTAGAAGGGCACGTTTTACTATCTAGACTTTTTGAGTTCCAACTTGATCAGTCAGAGAATATGGCCCACATGATACTGATTCTTTAGTATTGGATGATGCTGTCATGTGGTCCGATGAGTGATGGTTTCACACATGTTTCATGTATGTTTGGAGGTATATTCTGTAACCGTAAGATGCCTAAGGTTCTACACACATCTGTTACATGTAGCTTGTCCATTGGTTCTGTCTCAAGTTCTATGGCCTTATTAAGTTTTTGCCTCATGCGTTAAAACACCTCTGATGCATTCATTCCAGTATGATTATGGATATGTCCCTCTGGAACTTCTGACAATTTTACATCATAAAATTGGAGGCTGTGTGGCCAGCTACGTACAATTGCAGGATCGTTATATATTTTGTACAAGAATTTCCCTCTTACCGTTCTGGAACACTCATCATTATTCCTGATAAAGTTTTTGCCTTAAAGTCTGTATTGTTCTGATATTAACCTAGTCACTCTACCTTTATTCTTCTTAGTGTTTCCCTGCATGTATTTTCTAATTTCCTTTCACTCTCATTCTTTGTAGTGACATCTTAAATATGCTGCTTGTAAGCAGCATATCTGTGACTTTTTGAGAGAATCTCTATGTTCTAACTGGCACGTTTTGTCTGTGTACATTTACTGAAGACTGCTGATACAGTAAGGGATACGGGTGGCTAAGGAACATAGATTTTATAGAACAATGTAGAAGTAGCAGAATGAAGGGGGGGAATAGGAGGACAATGGGGGGAAAGGTGAAGATGTAAAATATGTTTGCTGACTGCCTCCTATTGTCCACTCAGAGGACCTAGAAGGATGGTTGCCCCAGCAGTAATGAGTTTCCTTTAATATAAGGGTTCTCATCTTTAATATAATTCATGACTAAGAGAAACAAGGACCCTTGAGGAAATGGCTGAGCGCAAGCCAGAGTAAAGAAGGTACAATGTGAGCCTAGAATATCTTGCTCTTCCAAAAAGCAAAAGCATTTTCAAGATTAATGGGGTCTGTCAGAAGGACACAGGAGCCAACTTGAAGGGGCTGTTCAGTGGCCAGAATTATGTCAATTGGAGCATCAAAAAGAGTAATGACTGTGGTTGATTGAAGCACTTAGCATCTATGAAAATCCATGTATCTAAAATAACTCTAAAAAAAGAGAAAAGAAAAAAAAACCATTTGTTACCCATTGAGATCCCTCTTCAAGCAGCTCCTTGCTTTCAAAAGTGTTAAATAAAGGGAAGAAGCTAAGCATTTACTCTGCCTTTCAAGCAAGAACTTTACTTTAGGATAACCAAATAGTCTCAGGTGAGGAAGCGAAAAACACTCCTTGGTAGAAGAATGCCAGATAATATATTTAGAAGAAATGATGGAATTAGGAATTCATCCCTTTACAACTTTAATTTATTCAAAACAAGATTATCGATTGTTGTTAACATTAGGTCAATGTTTGGCAGGAACTAGAACGTTTGTTTTTTTTGTTTTGTCTTCTTTTTCGATACCAAAGGAACATGAGACAGTCACAAAGAAAAACATCAGATTCTACAAGGGAAAAGTAAAAAACAACTCTAAAGGACTTTTTGTAACAAGTAAGCAGAATGAGTATCAAGAGATATTAAGGAATCATTACCATGTGAGATAACGTTATTTGGATATATAGAGAAATGTTACCACTTTTTAAGAAGTATAAAAAATAATAAGATGATGACTGTATAAATGAAATGCAAGATATCCATCATGTCTTAAATTTCTGTCATATCAGTCTGTTCTGCTACAAGAGTAACTTACAGTTCTTTAGGGGGGAAAATGATTACTTTATGCAAATATATACACACACATCTGTTTCTTTTCTATTATTAGTTCTTAACGTTTTAATATTCACAATAAAATGTATTAAATAAATAAACATAACAAAGTCTAAAGTTAGTTTATCTACACTCTCACTGTAGCAGAAGCTTTACACTAATCGTAGCCCTTGGATCTTACATGCTACTGTTGCTCTGTATTTTTAGTTAAACTCTGTTTATACCCTACTAAATCAATTACCGTCAGCATCATCATTGGTTTCCCACATGTTTACATTTTGCGAGTTTATCACCGCTTCTTGTATCCCACACAAGAGGGAGCATGCAATTCTTTCCATACTTCGTCCTTTGATAATTCTTTCAATTTTGTTCCATGAGTGGTAGATCTTCCCGATCTTTTTTTTTTGTCCAAAAATGTCTTTAGCTAACCCTCATTCCTAAATCATAATTGAGCTGGGTATAGAACTATAGTTGAGGATTATTTCTCAAACCTCTTTGAAATCTTAGTACTTTGTTTTCTCCTTGCTTTTGTTGCGATTGGAAAGTGTGCAGACAACTTAGTTGCTGTTAATTTGGAAGTATTCTCTTTTGGTGTTATTGTTTTTCTAGATCTGAAACTTCCTTTATTCTGCCATGGATTCATTGTGCTCCTTGAATCTAAAAAAGTCTGGTAACTCTTTCATGTGGTACCGTTGAGTATTACCTTTCCCCTAGTCTCACTAGTCTGTTTTTCTGCATCTGCTATTTCATGCGTTGAAATTTGTCATTCTGATCTCCATATCTCTTAACTGCTCCTCATATTTCCATCTTTTTATCTCTTTGCACTGAACATTGCACCGTTCCTTCAAATATATCTTTTACTTCGCTAAGTCTATGTCCAGCTATTTAACCTGTCTACTAGACTTTTTACTTTAAAGATTGTGTTTTTAATTTCATGAAAATGTATTAGTTCCCTTTTCTAAAAGGACTATCCTTTATACCCACCAAACATATTTACTTTATATTTCATATTATATGTTACAACCTTATTATCTCAAGTTTTTGATGTTTAACATTCTTGCTTACCTTATACACTGGTTTTCTCCCATCGGGGACTGTTGGATCTTGAGTTTTGAAATACTGGATTGTGTGCTCATTATTTGGCAGATGGGGCCTCCGTCAATAAAACTTCTTATGGTCTGGGTTATAAAAGTATTTCTAGTGTTTTTTTTTTTCCTGCGAAGAGCCTCAGGGCTATCACTAGCCCAGAACCATTTCATGTTAATTTCTCAATTTAAGAATTCCCAGGTAATTCAGAAAACGTAAGTTCAGTCCCCAAATTAAGGTAGGGCTATGTCTGTATTTATCAATTCTCAGAATCCAGGCTGAGACACACAATCATCATTGTCATCTTTCCCAACTGGTGTGCAGAAACTCCCCAAGATGCCCATTCAGTGCACACGTAGCCCTTTGAGGGTCTTGGCTTACACACTTACCACAGTGGTTTTCATTTCACTGTTCCTTTTTGTCTCCCATATCATATAGTCCCATTGCAGTTCAGCTCTACTTTTCACATAATTTGTATATTTCATCCCACATTCCTAGTTGTTAGTTGCAAGCAAGCTTTCGGATCACCTGGTTTACCGTATTGCCACAAACGGAAGCACCGATTCTTTTTTTCTTTTAAACCTTACGTGATATCACTGTTCCTCATCACCTTTTACCACTTTTACTCAAATTCCAGCAGAAGAAAAAATGAATTTATTCATACTAACATTTGAGTCTTCTTTCATGAATGTCTCTCAGGATAAGTTATGTTCCTCTGAAATTCCTGTGTGCAAACCTTCAAAATCTCCTACTGTTATTTCATTGACCTACATTTGGCCAATAAATTTATTCCTGAAGAAAGCAATTAGGCAAGGGGAGCACTGTCTTTCATTTGATATGTTCCTGGCTTTCATATGTTCATCTTTATTATTGTCAACTTTAATCTCTTTGATATTGCTGTCTTTTCTATTCCTTGGGAATTGTACTTGATTCGTCTCCTATTTGTCAGAGAGCTTCTCCTGTACCTATATGCTCTCTTATTCTTACCTATCCCACTGAAAGTTGGACCTTCTGGTTTCTTTTTGAGTCAATGATCCAGGAAGCTCTTTTCCTGTCCTGATCCCTCTCATGTACCTAAATGACCTTGTCTCTTCCTAATCTGTTCCTAATGGACTTACTGCCTCAGACTCAGTATTTTTGACTTTGTACAGGACCCATTGCACTTTTTGTTCATCACCATATGTTTAAAATCCTGCTATTTCTTTCTACAGAATAGTAGCAACCATTCTAGGGTACCAATAAATTGTCTTTTGGAGACATAGTCTTTGGATGCTTAAGGTCCCGAGGTCCCCACTCTCTTCTCTCTTCAATCTCTGCCTCATGTGTGTACCAATGTGTATGATTACAACTTTCTAGATTAAATTTCCAGAATTCTGAACTCAAGATTTCCCATTAATTACAACTTCTTCCTTTCCTTCTTTTTCCCTTCCCTTCAAATTCAGGCTTATAGAATACCTTAACACGATGGTTATTTTGATGTTGCCAAATAAAAAAAAACTTTTTTATTGGAAGATGCCACCAATATCAATCATTAGCACCATTCCAGAGCTAAATGGGAAGGAATAACTATGATCATCTGTTCTTCCCTATACCCTATCATAATTACATATCCCCGTCCTCCTTATCCCTGCCATATGTATAAAATTATTTTTATTATCTTTATTTTATCAGATAAGCATTGTCTAGAATAAAAGCAATCTCCATATCCTTAGTTGTATCAAGGGAGCATTTCTGAGAGCCTTAATAAAAGGAGATTCAGAAGACAAATCAATTAATAAGTATAAATTATAATTAATATTTGGCCAGCACCATGCTACCTAGGGTAGAATTCCTACCCTAAAGGGTCTTACAATTCTTATAATGAAAGGAATATGGCATGAGAGACAGGACAATGAATTACTGCAGGTGTGTGTGTGCACATGCGTGCATGTGTGTGTGTATTTAAGCAAATAGGACCATGAATGGCAATCAGAAACATTTTCAGAAATTTGAAATAAGGTGCATAAGACGAACACCATATGATTTCACTCATATGTGGAATTTAAGAAATGAAACAGAGTAACATGGGGGGAAAAGAGAGATGCAAACCATAAAACAGACTTTTAACTATAGGCAGCAAACTGAGGGTTACTGGAGGGGAGGTGGGGGGGGAAGGGCTAGACAGGCGATGGGTATTAAGGAGGGCACTGGCTGTGATGAACGCTGGGTATCATATGTAAGTGATGAATTGCTAAATTCTATGCCTGCAACTAATATCGCACTGTATGTTAACTAACTGGAACTTAAATTAAAACTTGAAACTAAAAAAAGAAATGTATAAAAATACATTTTATTTTGATTCAAGAATCCTGAAAACTTTCTAAACACCTTCTTGTATCTCCTTTGCCAGGACACTTCAGAGAGGTAACAGAGGACATTGGGTAAATGTAATGGTTTGTTGTTGTGGAAATGAAGCAGAACAGGGGCCAATGTTCATTCTGTGCAATCTCATTGTTACTGAATTCAGGTAGCTGCCCACTCTATATCAGTCATTCGAGGTTAAAAGATGATTTATTTTTTCTAAAATTGATTTTTGACAGGTGAGTATTCTTTGAGGCCCTGTGACTCCAATTCATCCTCCCACACTCAAAAGATGTATTTGAAAGGCTATTGTGAACATGGCCTCAACCTCACAGCTTGTTAATGAGCGCGCAGTCTGAGCCTGAACATGTCCCGTCATCCAGAATCCACAAGATGGCAGTAGCGGTCACTTTTTGTTTTCCTCTCTAAGAAGTTAATTTTATGACTCAACTTATCTGGGTTTTTTTTTTTTTAAGAAAAAGATAAAGATATCTTTTCTTCTGAGATATTCTTTAATATGATTAATAACAATCAATTTGATATCTCTGAAAATGCTTCAAATAATGGAAAAGTGCCTGCTTACATCTTATTCTTTGGGTCAGTGTTTATAAAGTTGATCGCCTCATTCCTCAAATTTCTGTATCTCAAACTTCTACTTTCAGATGCTGATACTGTGCAGTGAAGTACAGCAGTCACTAGTAGCCATGTGTGCAATTGAAATTTAGGTTAATTAAAGTTAACTAAAATTTAAAATCCAGCTCTTCAATTGCACCTGCCGTATTCTACGGGTTCAATAGTCGCATGAGGCTAGTGGCGGCCATATTGCGCAAGGCAGATAGAAAGCATTGCCGTCGCCACAGAAAGTTCTACTCGATAGCTCTGCCTGAGGGATAATGGCTCAAAGATATGAATGTACTTCCAGAAATTGATATATACAAATTGTATCCCTTGTCAGTGCCTTTCTCTGTGAGGCTGACATTCTGAAATGGAAATAAAGGGGAATTGAAAATTGGGATTAAAATGCAGACTTTCACACTCATTTGTGTACGGTGTGAACTGGGAATATTACTGCATCCTCTAAAATATTCACATGACGACCATGTGTTTAGAGTGTATAATTTTGGACATTTTCAGAGCAGCCATTAGCATCCTTTTTCTTTCTTTCTTTCTTTTCTTTTCTTTCTTTCTTTTTTTTTTTTTTTTTTTTTTAACTCTACTTACATCATTGAAGCCCAGTGTGGTCATGGCTTTCAGAAATACAAAAACAAAAGTAGTTGAACTGGAAAGGAACCTGGAGATCATCTGGTCTAGCCTCCTTGTGTGATTGAACAGGACACAGGACCAAAGAATGAGACAAGCTGTATATAACAGGAAGTCCCCTAGTGCAGGAAACCTGAAACAAATTTGATTCTGGGTGATCTTGGTTGAACTTTTCTTTACCTAACTTGCATTACAAGGAAAACGAAGGATTGGGAAAGGTCATATCCAAGTTTGCTTTCAGTTCTAAATTTCTCTTTTGTAACACATTTAGTATTAAGAATTAAAGGGGTTTCAAAGTCACGGGATAAAGACAGAACATCTACCTTGAGTATTAATTTTATTCAAAGAATTGAGGAGAAAGGATTTAATAGTTTGGCTGGCAAGTGATTTAAAAATTATCTTTTTATCTTTAAAAAATGCAGATACTATGGGAGAGATAAAACATGAAGCTACAAAGGAATGTGATGCCTGGAGTGGGCTATTTGAGATACATTCCCAAATCCCTGAAGGATTCTCATTCATTCTTTCTGCCTTTAAGGACAGTTTTTATGTATTTGAGAGAAGCTTCCATAGGCAACTGCACATCAGTGAAAGCCTTCCAATGTGACAAGTTTGGAGACCTGATCATGAGTTGATAAGGTCTGTTAAGTCCAGAAATGTCATTGGTGAAATCTGTGCTAGGGTTAAAGTTAGTTCACAATAAAATACAAATTAAAAGTGTAATGCTTAATAGTGGCGATGATGGTAATTATATCAGAAAACTGAACTAAGAAATATAATGGAGTTTTATAAAAGTGTATAATCTGAGATCCCTAAAGGCGAAGTAAAAAGTAAATAGAATGAGTGGTATCCTTCTCATTTTATAATAAGTGAAGGAAATATTATATAAGCAAAGAAGGCAAACCGATCCAAATTTAGAAAAATCAGAGGGATAGAATGCAAGCTGTTTGTTTGTTTGTTTGTTTGTTTGTTTGTTTTAATCAGGAACATTAGGCTTATATAACAAACATTGCATTCAATAACAATTTAATGAATGATGGAAAAGTACTCTTCATAAAGTCATTTCTTAGGTTGACTTTGGATCAAGATGAAAAACATGTTGCTGTTCTGGAAATTGGTCAAACCGCTTTTACAGAAGGCTGAACACCAATCTTTTCTAGTTATGTAGCATTTAAGTGACCTAACTTGATACAAGGTAGATCTTAGAGAATATGGACAAATGAATGTCTTCAGCGATCGCTTCTTTTCTCAGTAGTACATGCTTTATTTTCTTATCTTGCATAGCAAAAGAACGCCAATTCCATACGAAAGCTATATTATACTAAAAGAAGGGAGTTCAGACATATCCTTAAATATCAGTTGTTTAAAGCAGAAGCGACATAAAAGAAGCATCTACAGAGATGATGTGTATCCCTCAAAAGAAACAACCAGCAAATATTATTTATCCACGAGCCTGTTGTAAACTAAGAGTGGAAATACCTTGTTAATTCTTGTCTTAGATATTCAATTGGTAATGGCGATTACATACCAATCAGTGGATGACTTTTCTCTGGATATTTTTTATTGCAATAAAAGAAAACATAACAGTAAACTTCCCATCTTAACCATTTTAAGTGTTGAGTTCAGAAATGTCAAGTATATTCTCACTGTGCAACAAATTTCTAGAGCTTTTTCATCTCACAAAACTAAAATGTTATACGCAATGAACACTAATTCTCCTCCCTCCCGTCAACCCTTGACAGCCACCTTTCTACTTTCTGTTTCTATGACCTCGACTACTTTAGATATTTCCTATGAGTGGAATCACTTGTCCTTCTGTGACTGGCTTGCTTCACTTAGCATAATGTCCTCAAGCTTCACCCATGTTGTAGTTTATGACAGGATTTCCTGCTTCTTTGAGGTTGAATAATATTCCACCATATGTATATACCACATTTTCTTTATCCATTCACCCATCGATGGACATTTGAGCTGCTTCAACCTCTTGGCTATTGTGAGCAATGCCGTAATAAACGTGAGTATGCAAATGACTCTTTCAAATCCTGCTTTGAGTTGCTTTGAATATATACTCAGAAGTAGGAGTGCTAGGTCATATGGTAATTTTTAATTTACCTAGTTTAAAATTTTTGAGGATCCTCCCTTCTGTTTTCCGCAATGGCTCCACCATTTTACATTCCCACCAACAGTGCACAAGGGCTTAAAATTCTTCACCTCTTCATCCACACTGGACATTTTCTTTTGATAATAGCCATCCTAATAGACAATGATCACTTACATGTTGCCTCATTGAATTCAACTGTGACAGCCAGGCTTTTAACAGGAATCTTTATAGCAAGCAATTCAAGATGGAGGGTTGCTTGGATGACCTGAGTCACAGAATTGTAAGGGTTGCAGCATCCTTACATCTTTATACTTAATTAATGAGAAATGTAATAATAGCGAGGAGTCCAATAGCAGTGCCCACAGTATGCAGCTGTAGTCTTCGCTGATGCAGTATCGTGCTATCAAAAGAAGACAGTTTTGTTTCCCAATCTTGCTCCTGCCGATATCAAATTGTGAATCATGGGAAAATACTTAACCGCTCCGAGCTCATTTTCCACATTTGTGAATCAGGAATAACAATATCTACTGCACTGCACATTATTGGCATGAGGATTAAGTGAAAGGATGTACATCAAGTGTCTGGCACATAATAGGCTATCAACAAATGTTAGCTTCTTTTCCCTTAATCCCCAAATTTATTTCTCATGCAACTTAATATATGGAGAGATCAAGACCTGAATTTTTAACAGAAGTCTGATGGGAAGTTCCAGGAGACCTTCAGAAACTACCCTCATTTTTAGGATTTTCTACAGTAATTTGCACCAAACGTTCAAACTGAATTACCCTACATGAAGAGAAGTCTACTACTCAACATAAATTCAAGTAATGGTTTTTCCTAAACCATAAGCTAAATCATGTCACGCCTCCACTCAAACCCTCCCATGGCTTCCTACTAAAAGCTGTTAAGCCATAGATGGCAGTTATTTCTGGCCATTCTGATCACTGCTGTAGACCCAGTACATAGAATAATGCCAAACAGATAGCAGGTCCTGAATAACTATTTACTGAATAAATACATAAATGAGCTAAGGACTAAATGAAGTTGTCAAATTGAAGGAATTTCCATATGGTCCCCCCGAGTTCTGTCCAAATGTCCTATTTATTTTTCGAGGCCTTTCTTCACTTCCAACCAGGGTCCTTGACATGGGGTCAGGAGACCAGTCACTCCCTAGTAATGGAAGTTGTCATTCGCCCTCTGACGTTTGGCTCTACAATGAGTACAGGTGGCTCTTCCGATGCTGTAAACTCCGTTTCTCTTCTCCCCTGGAAAAGAGACCTCACTCCAGCTCATCCTTCACGGCAGTGTAAAAACTCAGAGAATTAGCATTAGAGGCTGAGTGAGTCTAAGACACAGTGAGTATTTTCAAACCCATCTAACGCACCCTTCTCACAGATGGAGGCACACAAGGGTCGTCAATAATATTTGGCTCTTTCTATATAAATAAGGTTACCCTGAGACTTATCTTCATGGTTTCACTTAACTGTGTTGAGCTGTAGTTATGCGTTTGAGCAAACATTTCTCTCTTTGGATGACATATCATTGTAAGAACAATGGCCTATTGGTAAACGCTTTTCCTAAGCCAGGTAATCTAGCAATAAAATTTTATTAGAGCCACTTCTAATCTTGCATCCAGGTTCCTAAAATTACTGTGTCAATTACAGTGTGCCTCAAACATAATGTTTAACCAGACCTGTACTTGGAACTAGAAAACTGGATTTTCACATACTCAATGGCAGTGTGTGTGTGGGTGTGTGTGTTGGGGGGGGGGGGGTGGAGGGTGTATGGTAGACAGAGACAGGGGGGGAGACAGAGTGCTTAGAACTGGTTTACCAAATAGTCAACTAAGAATTTATAAATAGATTCTCATTGGTTTGCATTCAGATATTTTCAACATGGTCTGACTGATACTCTAATCAGTGTGACCAAGAAGTCCTGAACTCAACTAAATGTATGTGGTTGGGTGATATTCCCTCAAAGACCCAGAAAGAAAAAATATATATGTAAGGAGAGAAAACAGGTTACTAGATTGAAGTATCAATGAGTGAAATTTGGAAAAAAAGACTTAATGCCTTAGAATATTGTTTTCAAAATTAAAGTGTGTACATATCACCTGAGAATCCTGTTTAAAATGCAAGTTTTTTTTCATGAGGCCTGGACTGCGATCAAGATTCCGCATTTTTAACAAGTCCAAGGGGATGCTGAAGCCGCTGGTCCACAGTCCACACTGAGTAACAGCATTTTCAAACATGCTAACCAAAAGCCTAGTTCCTCAAATTGATAAAGAAGCCATCCACACAATCTAAGTAAATGCCAAAAGTGATTTTAGAAGGCTCTTGAATCATTGTTAGTTCATTGATGGGATCATGATCACATTATGGGAAGGGATCATTATTTTATTAGTGTGCTGTAACTCAAGTTCTCTTCATCCCACGGTGTGAATCATTGATGCATACCCTGCGGTTGTTGCCGTGAGTCTTTACTGCTTGAATTCAAGAGCTACAGGATGAGTCTTGTCTTAAACACTTCCCACATTTGTAAGAAAATGAAACAGAATCATATGTGGCAACACTGTATCAAACTCAGTGATCGCAATGATTGACATAAATAGGGAGAAGCCGAGATCCAATAAAAGCTCTGTTAAAAGTTCATCTGTAGGGGCTCCTGGGTGGCTCAGTCAGTTGCGCGTCCGCCTTCGACTCAGGTCATGATCTTCCACTCATGGGTTTGAGTCCCACATCGGGCTCTGTGCCAACAGCTCAAACCTGCTTCGGATTCTGTGTCTCCCTCTGTCTCTGACCCTCCCTAGTTTATGCTCTGTCTCTCTCTGTCTCAAAAATATCTCAAAAATAAAATAAAACATTAAAAAAATTTTTTTTAAATGTTCATCTGTGGACAAGGTTTCTTTACTCAAGGTTTCTTTACTTAGCCTTGAACTTTAGGAAAAGCTCTAAAGAGTGACGAGGCATGTAGAAAGACCTGGAGATGCTCTGCATCACTTGGAGGACAGCAGCTTGCTGCTTACTTGTCTCCTCAGTCTCTGTAGTCCCCCTGCCTCCTCCTAGCACCAGTGCCAAGAAACCATGCTGGGCCATTGTAAGCATCCACATCTCTCTCCAGGGAACATTCGGCGTCAGAGGCTAGGCATTAACAACATGGAACAAAAGAAAGGAGACGTTATATGAAAGAGCCAGAGTGGAAATACCAAATGAGACCATTCAGTATGTGAATAAAATTCATTTACTTTTGAACCTTCCCTACAGAGTTCTCTGGGATACCCTGTTGTGCTCCATCCAGAAACAAAGCAAAGTCGGAGAGTCATTTTCCTAACTGAACAGAAACAGAAGTTGGAGTAGTTGGGAGTATATTCAGAAATAGCAGATTCATCCACCTACAGCAGAGAGAAGACTCACAGACCTTTGAATTTGGCAGTTCCATGGTCTGACTCACTTGTTTAAATAACAAAACATAATTTATGTGCCTCATAATGTCAGAGCTCTAGACAAAATGATTTCGGCTATGACACATCAAATTGAATACTAAGGAGAAAAAAATGACTTATTCTTTACTCAACAGGTGTCAAGGTCAGTGTGACTTGCCTGAATATTGAAGCACACGTTTGGCAGGCAAGATGGGCACATCATGATGGGTTGAGCCATATTGGTATTAGAGTCAAATAGGTGTGAGATTGCGAGCCTAAGGGATGTAGCTATGGAAGAAAGTATAAAGAAAGGAAGACAGAGAGCCAATGACTTAACCATGGAGAAATTTTACACTTAGAGACAGGTAGAGAGAGAAGAGCCATGAAAGGAGGCTCAGTTGAATGTGTTGGCCAACGACAAGAGAATGGCTCAGGACAGGGATGGAGGTATCCAACGTCATTAAACGCGGGACAAAGTTCAAGAAGTATGAGCGCTGACAAAAGTCACTGGATTTCGCCTGTAGCTGATCATTGTTTTACCTTGGGTATAGCATAGCCAATGAAGACGAGATCGGAAAGTGTTAAAGCCAACGAAGATGAGGTTAGAAAGTGTTACCTTTACAGGATAAAGTAAATGGAAACAGAGGAGTTTCACCTTGTATGAAAAAAGATTAAAAACAGCAGGATGGAGAGAAGACACTTACATCGACATAACATGGGGGATCCATGCCTGGGGCGTCAGTGTCCTACCCAGAGTAGATGTTGGCAGTGTCTTTTCTGAGAAGGGTAAGTGGAACTGAAGCTCTACAATAGTGCACTTGTTCTCAAACGGTTGGGGAGGTAACATGAGCAGAACACAAAGACTTCCGAGAAAAACATAAGCACGTGTAAAGTTGGCGCATTTTAGCACTACGCTGATCTCAAAACTCACTTTTTAAAAAACCACTGCCCGTCTCTTTGATGACTTTAAGTTCCTCATTTCTGTCCTGAGAATCCGTAGGGAAGGAAATTTTGCCACTCCAAGATAGGTCTCTTTGGCATATTGATCATTCTGCACTGGTCATTTTTAGGAAAGTGCAGACACAGGAGAAGCCCTGAAAACTGAGCAGAAGTCATCTTTTTGTAAGAGACATTTACATGTATGAGGGAAATCTCTATTTGTAAGGTTGTCTGCCTCAGTACCAGGAAGAGGGTGATGACTCTAAATCTCTAGAACCTGTTATCAGTGGAGAAGACCTAAACTTAAATCCGCATGAACTGTGCTGACCACATTTTTCCTGGTAACCTCCCATAACTTGTCCCATACCCCCAACATCTTATTTTTCCTTTAGCTAGAGATGGTATTTAAGGTGATGGCTTCGCCTGTTTTGAGGAGTTATCCAGTATCTTCCATGGATACAGGAAGTAGACATGTTATTAAACTTGTGTGATTTTCTCCTGTCAGTCTACCTCATGTCAATTTAATTCTTAGACCAGCTAGAAGAACTTGAATGGGTATGGTAAGTTTTTTTCCTCCCCAACACTAGTGGACAACGAGCTGAGGGTCAGAATCCAAGTGAATAGGTCAAGGTGGTTTGGGCTGGCTGATCACTCAAAGCAAAACAACAAGGAAAATGTGCAGCCAGAAAGGAAGACAATAAGAGAGAAGTTTACAGGCTTCATAAGTAGCAAGGAGAATCTATGGCTGAAGTGGAGTTTCACCAGAGCTAGAAAGTTACTCCTAGGGACAGTGTCAATTTTTGCTGCAAAAAAACACATTAAAAATTCCTGGTTTCAGGCAATATCCATTGAGTATATAGGCCCATTGGGCAGTCATTTCTGATGATCTGAACCAGGCTCAGTCGATCTTGGCTGAGCTCCCTCATGTGTCTGTGGCCAGCTGATGTGTTCTCTGAGGGTTGGCTGTTTCTTGGATGGCCTCACCTCAGAAGACTCATCTCTCCTCCAGATAGGTTATCTTATCTGTCCAGATAGTCTTATCTCTCCAGCAGGTTAAGCTGGATATGTTCTTATGGTGAGATACCAAAAAAGAAGATACGCAGGCAATTTTTTAAGTCTTTGCTCACATCTAGATGACTGCTTCCCATTGGTCAAGGCAAGTCACATGGTTAAGCCCAGAGCCAGTATGGGAGGGGCCAACCAAAAAAATGGCGCAAATTGAAACCACTAATGCAATCAGCATACCACAATAAGGAGCCCAAATCAGGGCACTGGTAGTTTGCAGCTAAGTGACAAGAACACATTAAGTGCATATACCTTCTGACAAAGGAAAACCTGTGAACAAACACATAGAAAGGAAATATTTAGCCTGTAAATACTTGCTCAAAAGTAATTAAAGAAATAAAGACCATTTAAATCCTGGCCGCACGTTTCTACCTGCTAAGGTTTAAGAATTCAGTGTGGGAGCTTCAGGCTAGATATAAAGAAAATCTTGCTGACAATGAGAGTTGTTAAACACTGAAATGGATTACCAAAGGAAACTGTAATTTCCTTTCCTTTTATATACTTAAAATCAGACTAGCTACCTAGTTATCTGGTATGTGTTCTTGGACAGAAGCAGAAAAATGAACTAATTGACCTTTTAGAGTTCCTCCAGATCTATTATTGTCATGCCGAACCCATTCACATGGTGGAAAAAATAGTAACAGCTTGCCTTTTATTCCTACACTTAACACACATTTATTACAACCCTCTCTGTGCTTGGCACTCTGCTTGGTGCTAGGAATGTAATACCCACTCTTGAAGGAGATCACAGTCTTTGGCCAAAAGGGGGAACAAAAATGTTCCATCTACATAAGTGTTAACATATAGGGGTGATAGAAGATGCTATTTAAAACAGTGAATGTCTTCAAAGGACAAAGCCTACTGTGAAAGGGAAGATCCGTTGCCCTGGGTCTCTGCCGATCTTTTGAGCTGCCCAAGAGAACAGAAGAATCTTTTGTTCAACTGCGTCAATTGATGGGCTTGAGAGAAACATAGAAACTTAGAGCAGAGTTATAGGTTAGGGGCCAGAGAGAGCGGAGTTCTCTGCATAATTAACTGACAATGTGTTATTCTCTAGAAAACCTGGGTGAAAATGGGGGTGGAATAGAGACGGAAAAATGAAGGCAAGAGTCCAGACACCGCATAGCCAGTGAGAAATCCCTTGTTCTGTGCTGGCTAAAAAATGTCGAAGAATCTGACAATCTAGCTTTAAAAAATCTAACAAGAGAGACTTCTGTCCAAATAAACTAGCTGGTATAGACTCATCTTGCTCTGTTCCCCCCCCCCCACCCGCCGCTAAGTACAATATTAATCCCAACAATAATGCAGGAGAAAGTCAAAGAGAACTCTGAGAAGTGGTAAGAGGGAGGCAAGTTGATTAAGGAGCCAGGCTAGAGAAACAATATAATGTTGGGACCTTCTTACAAACTACCGAAGGCCTAATGGAATAAGGCAATTCAGGCCTGGCATTTCCCAGACCCCAACACTAACAACAGAACATGACCCAGGTAGTCATAACAACAATGGGATCTAACGGGAGTTCTGTCCACAGAACTACCACAGGGGATGGCTCTGAAGTCCAGGTGAGAATAAGCCACCAGGGGAAACTCTCCTTCTCTGTGGATCCTGAGACTCTCCCCTTCTACACAAAGACACGACCTTGTGGGGACATTGAACACCTACAAGGAGGACTTTGCCACAACAAGCACCTGCACAGGGAGGGCTCTCTGTCCCCATGGCCAGAGACTCCGTTCCCTCACCTAGAGGATTACATGAGGTGACAGCCCGATGTCATTTTTCCCAACTCTTCAAGCAGCACCAGAAGGGAACGGTTGGAGACCAGCAGTCTACCTTAAAAAAAAAAAATGGTTAAAGGAAGTCCTTCAAATATAAATAAAGTGAAAAAAGCACATCACCATGCCATGAAGAAGGAAGAAAAAAATAGTAAGGAAAGCAATACAACAGACAGTCCTTTTCCTCGTGAGTTTTTGAAAATACATGCTATGATAGAAATAAAGTTATAATACCATCTAATACTTAAGACAATGATATTTAAAAGTTAGAGAGGCAAAGGGAAGTAGAAGTGAGGTTCCCACATTGAACTTGAAGTGATGAAATGTTGACACCAGTAGTCTGTGATAAAGCGTATAAGGATACTGTTAACACCCAGAGCAACCACTAGGAAATATACACTGTGATACTCTCAAATATGCTATAAATATATCAAGGAAGAGTCCTTAAAAAATGTTCAACCAACCCACAGAAAAGCAATGAAAGAAAAAACGAAGAACGGGAAACAGAAGAAATAAGCATAAAATAATATTACAATGTTAGATTTAAGCTCCAACATATCGGTAATTACTTTAAGGGTTAAATGGTTTAAATATGCCCACTGGAAGGCAGAAATCGACGGAGTTTAAAAAACAAAAATAAATAATCCAACTACATACTGTTTACAGGAAGTTTAGTTCAAATTCAATGGCATAGGTAGGTTAAAAGAGAAAGGATGAAAGCAGAGATACATTATTTTCTTTATAAAAAAGCATTCAGGGGCGCCTGGGTGGCTCAGTCGGTTGAGCGACCGACTTCGGCTCAGGTCATGATCTCGCGGTCTGTGAGTTCGAGCCCTGCGTCGGGCTCTGTGCTTACAGCTTGGAGCCTGGAGCCTGCTTCGGATTCTGTCCGTCTCCCTCTCTCTCTGCCCCTCCCTCACTCATGCTCTGTCTCTCTCTGTCTCAGAAATAAACAAACATTAAAAAAAAAAAAAAGCATTCACATACATACATAGGCCTGTATATATATTAAAATGTTCTAGAAGGTTACAATAAATTGCTAACAGTAGTTACTTCTGAGGAGGGCAACTGGGGATCTGGTATGAGAATATTTTTCATAGTATACCCTTCCATGCTATTTAAAAAAATTGACACATGCACTAATTAGTTTAAGTTTATATAAAAATAAGTTGAGGAAAATAATTTTGGTTCTAAAAGGTCAGGACTACCTAAAAGACAATTTTACATTATTTACTGTAATAATATGATGATGAACCCTCTCATCAAGGCAAACTACAAATCATTAGTAAAAGCCCTACTGTATGCGATCAATCTACGTTAATGTTGCTCTAGAACAGAGTAGGGATCAAGGAGAAGGATTTGTGCTCTTCTCTCTTGGTGTCAACACCAGGATTGCCACGTGGGAACAGCCATGAGGTAAAGAATGAAGAACAATAGTTGAGCAGAGGCAAAAATAGGGGCCAAGTTGACCAAAACACATGTCCCACGCACTCTCCTGCCTCCACCCAGTAGAGTCACAGAAATCTGGATGCAGTCATTGGAACCCTACACAGCCCGTGTGGCTGTTCAAGCTCATTTCATTCGCATCTCAAAGAACAGAGTTCCCTAACTGCCCACTAGATGACAGCAGCATGACCTTGGCCTACGCCACTCATGTGACAGGATTTAATGGCTTGACCAAAAATTACATATCCAGAGTTCGCAAAATTTTCAATGATGATGCCTGCTGACAAGAGTTATTATTTTAATTATTTACGTATTATTTCTAAGTTGTAACAGAGAGTTCTATTTCTGACATACAAATTACTTAAAGTACCTACAGCATGTTTGAAACACAGCGGCCACCAGTTTCAAATCCAGAAAGGGAATGCCCCGCGAAATGAACCCCCGATGACAAATTTTGTTCCTTTTCTCATGACAGTAGCAGTGGGTGAGACAGATGACTCAGAGCTTTCATACATTACAATGTTCCCCATTAGCTATTTATAGGGAAATCTTTTAAAAATGTATATGCTTAAAAGTTTAAAGTGTGCTACTCAGGACGGTACATTGACAAATGGATATGCTGGAGGTTACTTAATTCTCCCACCCGAACTTCATTTTATTGCCCAAAGAAACAGAATATGTAGAATGTTTCAAGTTCCTGATCGAAACTCTAGAATTAAAACACAAAGACAAAAACAAAAACCTAGATAAAATATAATAGTGTCCAGGGGCGCCTGGGTGGCGCAGTCGGTTAAGCGTCTGACTTCAGCCAGGTCACGATCTCGCGGTCCGTGAGTTCGAGCCCCGCGTCGGGCTCTGGGTTGATGGCTCAGAGCCTGGAGCCTGTTTCCGATTCTGTGTCTCCCTCTCTCTCTGCCCCTCCCCCGTTCATGCTCTGTCTCTCTCTGTCCCAAAAATAAATAAACGTTGAAAAAAAAAATTAAAAAAAAAAAAATATATATATATAATAGTGTCCAAAATCCTTAAATAAAAGGACAGGAACTTTTTCCCCCTGGAAATAGTACCGGTAAAGAAAATAAATTTGTAAGGGTGATTCAGATGTAGCACAGGAGTGCTCTTTGGAGAGAGAGGAAGAATATTTACATTAAATGGAAGGAATGATAAGAAAAATTCCAAAAGAAAAGTCTTATGGACCCAGGTGGCTCTCTTTGTCACCTGGTCTCTTTCTGTCTGGTGGCCTGAGCAGTGGCCCAACAGTGAAGGGCTATCATAGTACAATTCCTTCTGTATCATTATGAAGTGAAGTTCATTTGATTCCTATGGATAAGTAAGGTGCATTAGTCAGCACATGGAAACGGAGAGGGGTTTTCTACGCAGTCAAATGAACTGTTAATGACCAAATCATTATTTTATCCTAGACCAAGTACCTTTAGCCTATACATGTCTAACGATAAGAAAAAGCGGACCAGATCCTGCACTGCCATTCGCCAGAATCCTTAAGCTTCTTAGGATTGACTCCGTTTTCTTGGAGCCAAGAATACCATCTTCCACTTGGCCTCCAACCAGGAAAGCCCAAACTCATCGCCTAATGCTGCAACTTATTTTGAGTGATGGCCCTCTCCTTATTCCATGCTTAAATTCTTGTACCAAAGTAGAGACAGGAGGCAGTTGGGAATATTTCTACTCTTGTAGATCATATCATTTAAACCTAGAAAACCAAAGTGCCCCAAACCGGTGCATGAAAAATATATACAAGTATTTGAAGATCCAAATTTCTTTTTTTTTTAAGTCAATGTATTATTTCCTTTTTTGCTTCTACTGTAGTACTAGAGACATCGGGGGAACCCCAATCTAAGAGAGTTCAGAAGAGCGGAACGTAGTAGGATCGCCTTTATTCAGCGGTTATGAGAAAAGTCTAAAGATCTGTTCCAGAAATTTTTGTATGTACAAAACCGAACTCAGCTGACTTCCCAGAATATTTTCCCTATCTTCAAAGAATTTGTCACTGGGTAGTGTAACCAGCACAACACATTGTTCAGGGATACAAATGATTACAAGGAGAAGAACAGAGGAAAAGAAGAGTAAGAAACACGAATCACCACTGGAGAAAGGTAGCAATGAGTTACATGGAATCTTCGGCCTGGGGATGTCCTACCCTCTAAGACTGGCTGTGCACTGTAAAATCCTGTTTGAAGCCATGGCCTATACTCTGGAGAACCAGTCCTACGAAAACGAATAGTGGATTAACAGCAAGGTAAGATAAACTTTGTAATGTTAGCTGACACTGAATGTGTGACCCTGTCACTCAGTTTTTTATGTCTTAATTTCCTCATCTGTTTTTTTTTTTTTAATTTTATTTTAATTTCCTCATCTATTCAATGAAGCCCTTGGACTGGAATTACTTCTAAGTTCTACATCACAAGAAACACGTTTCTGAAGTACTAAATGCAAAAAGATTTTAAGTATACATTTTGGAAGAAGTAACACATTGACTAAATGTTGCTTTCTTTG